>NC_053025.1:582487446-582617483 GCF_003073215.2 Triticum urartu
GCATTTACAGTGAACCTGAGCTTACAAATCACTTCATACAAGTTCTGATGAAACCTTTGAAGCCAGGTCAGGCCCCACGAACCAAATTCCTCGTGAAGGAATTACTATATGTGCCCAGAACTGTCTATCGCATTCTAACGAGGACAATGAGTCCCATCAAAGGCCATGACTCATCTGATGAGGAAATTGTTGGCATCATGAAGAATCTGGTATTCAATATCATTCATGGCATTCCTGTCAATTATCATGATTTCTTCATGAGGACTCTGGCAAATGTTGCACTTTCTCCGTTTGAGCTGAAGCCTTATGCACCTTGGATTATGAGATTCCTCAGGACAAGGTCTTCACTCAACTGCAAAGCCGATTTTCAGAATCACCTCAGCTACTTGCCCCCGATTGAAGTCCTCAAGCGGACCTATTCCTCAGTTGATGAAAAGTGCAAGGCACCAGCTGTTATAGATGATGGCATTCGTCCATTGGATGGACAGTTTCGCAAAGCTGCATCCTATTCCACCAATGATGACTCTGCCACACATGACTCTGCCAATGCACGCAAGTCTACTCCTCAAGCCACTGCTCCTCGTGTGATGACTGATCATGAGCTTCTGCTTAGTCTTCACCAGAAGGTGGATCGAAATCATAAATGGGTTAAGCGTTAGTTTGGTTCATTTCTTCACAACATGACTGCTACGCACAATGCAGTGAAGAAAAACCATTACTACCTCCATGAAGTTTTCGGTCGCACCTGGGCCATTCTATCACATATGTATGGTGAAGAAGATCTCAAGAAAATGGGTCTCAAGGGAAATTTTGACCTGTCTGCACCTCCATCGAAGAAATTCAAGAAGGTCAAGGTTCCTTCTTTGGTGTCCAGCTCATATTCTTCATCACGCGATACCTACGAGTACGAAGACTTGGACGACACTGCGGCAGGCCCTTCCACAACAAACGACCCCAACAATGTTGGCGCTCCTTCATCAACTAGATATTCTTCAGGGGCGTTAGACCTCATATTCGATCATTTTGGTCATTTGATGACAAAGGGGGAGAATTTTGAGTTAGTCTTCAAGCGGGTCTTTCTATATGGGCGTTTTTTTGTTAAGTTACAACTCTCGTTCTTCTGAGACTTTATTGGACCGAGTTGTAAACTTAAACCTGATGGTGCTCTGATACTTTTGATATGTTTTTCTGCATGTTTATTCCTCATATATGCTAATGCACGCATGTTGAATTACATCAGTCACCATAATACATCATGCATTTCAAATTCTTCATTGTGATATGTCAAATGCATGTATGAATTACAAGATATAGGGGGAGATCTCCATGATTCTACTCTTCAAGTGCGCAATGCTTCAAAAGCAGATACCTCACCATGCACATATTCAGGGGGAGTTCTTCTATATCTTGCAATCAAATTCCTCAATATCAGTATTTACACTTCATATGTTTATCCCCGTTGAAAACTTAACCTATATTGTCATTAATCACCAAAAAGGGGGAGAGTGTAAGTGCATCTAGTGCCCCTTAGTGATTTTGGTGCATTGAAGACTTATAGGTTAAGGGACTAATGTGTTTGTGAGTGTACACAGGTTTATAAGTCTATGAGGAGTTTGATATTTACAGAGAAAGTCGACCCCTAAAAATGAAGTTCTTTGACTGAAGACTTTGGATTTCTGAAGACTTTGAAAGTGAAGAAATTGGTGTGACCTTGAAGACTTGGTATTCATTTGAGGAACATGAAGCGTGAAGACTTTTGTTTTCGTAGTTTCATTTTCTCTTTCTTGAGTCATAGGAAACACCGTACTGTTAAAGGGGGTCGAGGAAATACTAAGGAAAAAATTCCATGTGATGCTAAACTCAAATCCTACACCTACAAATCCCTTCGAGTGAAGCCATTGGAAATCTCATACAGTTCAGTCATATTCTTTAGTGACAGAGACGAAGTTCTTCTGGTCTCTGAGGAATTTGTTCTGACTGAGGAGTTAGGAATTCGCCAGTGTGGATTGCCTACAGAGTGAGGAACATGATAGCCCTGAGGATTTCGCCACTCAAAATTCTGACTGTTGCTGTGCTATGCGCCAGCTGTCCCAAAATATCTATCCACCTAACGGTCTTATCATTGAAGGGCATTTATGTCTTATAATGTCGGGCTGCTCCCTAGGCTATAAATAGCCGCTCCCTACAACCACTTGTCATTTGAGAGCATCCCATCCTCCGAGGACTTTGAGCAAAAATCATCAAGTGAGGAAAAACCAAACCCAGACACCTACAAACCCCAAGTGATTGAGCATCACTGAAGAGATTGATCCTGTGTGGATCCGACACTTGTTACCTTTGAAGACTGTGCTTCTTCCAGACGGTTAGGCGTCATGGTCTAGAGCATCCAAGAGGAATTGTGGATCACCGAGTGACCAAGTTTGTGAAGGTTCAAAAGTCACCTGAAGACTTACCACGAGTGATTGGGCGAGCTCTGTGTGACCTTAGCTCAAGGGGAATACGGTGAGGACTGAGTGTCCTGAGCTACGTGTTCAGGACTGGGTGTCTGGGACTGTGTGTCCTCAGGTTTAAATACCTAGCCGCCCTAACCAGACGTACAACTGAGACAGCAGTTGGAACTGGTCTACCAAATCATTGTCTTCACCAAGCTTACTGGTTCTATTTCCTCAACTCTTTCATTTCCTCATAACTGTGTTGTGTGCTTGTTCATATCTGTGCTTGAAGACTCTGATTGAAGATTTTCTCAATTTCCTCAGTTCAATTTCTTCAGTCTGTTTGTCTTCATCCTGTGTTATCATGTGCTTACGCTTTCTGTACTCTATGCTTGTCTTCATTTCATCATGATGACTATGCTTGTGTTCTGTTATGTTTACTTTTGAGTACTTATTCCGCTGCTAGTAGTTCTTCGCTAAGGAATTTCCTCACCTACAAATTCCTCAGTGAAGAATTCATAAAAATCGCCTATTCACCCCCCTCTAGTCGATATAACGCACTTTCATACTGCAACCTTCTTCTTCAAGCTATGCCACAAATACAACATGCGCTCCATCCTTGTCCGCAAGGACGACGAGGCGCAGGTCGACTGCAACCTTCTCCTTCGAGCTACGCCACAAATACAATGTGCGCTCCATCATTGTCTGCAAGGACGACAAGGCGCAGTTCGATTGAAGTCTCCATTTCAAGGTTGCATCTCAAACACGAAGGTTATTCCAAATAGGGAGCATATTCCAAAAGCAATCGCAAGCATATTCAAGAGCAGTTTGGGTAAATCCTAAAGTTCCAAGCGACAAATCAAAAGTATTCGAGCATCAAGCCCGAAGGAGTTTAATGGTTACAGCAACCATTTAGCATTCCGAGGCAAATTTAAGACGGGTTTAAATCTCATAGTTTGTTCACTCGGCAGGAGGAGGGCTGGCGGGTGCGACGAATTCTGCCAAGTCGATTCCATCTGCAATCCGAGTGGCAGCAACGATGAAAGTCTCCATAAAGGACTGGAAGTCGTGCCTTTTGGTGTTGGCGACCTTGATCGCCGCCAGCTTGTCTTCACGAGCTTCCTTGCAGTGGACCCTTACCAAGGACAACGCCACGTCAGCACCACACCAGGCAGAGGACTTCTTCCACTCTTGCACTCGACCAGAAATCTCATTGAGCCAAGTCATCAGAGATTCGAGGTCATTTTGAAGTGCCGCCCTTGGCCAGAGTGATGAGTCGATCCGTGAAACTACCACCTTCAGACGAGCGAGGTAACTTGTGACGCTGGCGACACGGGATTCCAGTCGAAGCACATTCATGGCAGCCTCGTCACCAACCGGAGAAATGATAGGGTCTAAACCCGTCTTGATCCGTCCAGTTTCCTCATCAAAGTTTTGGTAGAATTCTGCAGTCAAAGATTTAGTGAGTCGACTGGACAGGATTAACTTGCAAGCAGTAAAGCAGTCGGATTAAAAGGAGTACCTTCCAGCATAAGATAGAGCTTCTTGGAAAGAGTTCTCAGATAGGCTTCCGTGTCATTTCTCTTACGGACCACAGACTCCAGCTTGTCATTCAGAGCAATCTTATCCTTCTTCAGACGAGTTACCTCTCGGTTAGACTCATTAAGAGAGGACTTCAGCTTGTTTACTTCTCCTTCCAACACTTCGACCGAAGCCAGCTTCTGGTCTGCAAGGGCAGTCTTATCTTGAGCTTCCTTCTCCGTAGCTGCAAGGTCCAAGTCCTTATCCAGAGCCAACCTCATTTTCTCTGCAAAAGAAGCAATCGGATCAAACAAGAGATCGAATAAATATCTTAAAAGATGATCGACGTGAACAGTCGACAGGCAGTTACCTTCAATACCAGCAGCTTCATCTTGAGCTTTCTTCAACTTTTGTTGGGCCAGCTCCAAGTCGAGGTTGAGTTGCCTCTGCTTCTCCTCAAATTCGGCAAACTTAGAAATGAGAGTACAAGATTTCTGCAGAAGTTGAAAGACGTGTCAATCGACAAGATCAAAGATTATTTACTTCCGAGTGAATAAAACTTAAAAGTTTACTCAGACCCCAGTCGACTGCCCGCAGTCGACTGCGGTCTCGAGGACTACACCCAGCGGGTGCACTTGGCGTGCCCCCACTGATTCAGAATCCACTCGACCAGTCCGCCCGGGTCGATTAAAAAAAGAGAACAAAGAGAAAAGAATTATTCAGACCCCGGCCGACTGCCAGCAGTCGACCGCGGTCTCGGGGACTACACCCAGTGGGTGCACTTGGCGTGCCCCCACTGGTTCAGATCCCACTCGGCCGGTCAGCCCGGGTCGAGTGGAAGAAAGGAAAGGGAAAAGTACTCAGACCCCAGTCGACTGCCCGCAGTTCACTACGGTCTCGGGGACTACACCAAGTGGGTGCACTTAGCGTGCTCCCACCGGTTCAGATCCCACTCGCCCAGGCCGAGTGGAAGAGCGCAAATGCTAAAGACAACAAAACACCCAATGCATGTATAGATTCGATGCAAACAATAAGAGATTGTATGAAAGAAAATATTTCAGGTAGCATATCCTAATGGAACAAGGTCAGTCGAAAGCCTACTTACCTGGACATTGGCCCGAAGAGCCACGCTGGCATGGTAAGCAGCCTGGCTGTTCTCGTGCACCGTCTTCATCCGCTCCATCATCATGTTAGCCTGACGGATGGCCTCCGCAGCCGCATCCGACTGGCTTTCCGGAACATGGTAGTTGGTGAAGAAGGGAGCAGACGACCCAGGTGCGGCAGCTTGGAGCTCCAAAGCGTGAGGTTGGAAGACTGAAGGAAACACCGGTACAATCGACGGTGCAGGGCGCTCACTCGACAATGGGACATCAAAAGTTACAGAGGCCCCACCTGCATCTTCAGATTGCTGGACGGTTGATGTTATCATCGGTCCCTGCTGAGACGTCTTGCCAGCTGCTACTTTTTTGTTCTTTCTGGGCCTAGGGACCACATCTTCATCATCATCCGGAAGCTCGATGACGTTGGGTGGGGCTGCAAATAAATCAGTCGACCCCAAGTGAATCGCCAGAATTTGATCGACCAAATAATCAAGAACAAGATCATGATAGTTCTACCTGGGTTGGAGGTAACCGCGTCTTCCATTTCCTCGTCTCGGTGTTGGTAGGAAGAAGTTCTAGACGTAGCAGCACTGCAAATGTCAACATTCAGTCGGTTATGTTCTGTTGCTCGAGTCGACCAAAAGATCGGGTCAGATGATTACTCGGAGATGGTGGGGATGGTCACTTTGATTCTGGGTAAAGCCTTCAGTGGTTTGGAAGATGTGGCCTTCAATGCTTTCGGCGCAGGAGGCGGCGCAGTCTTGAGCTATTTTGATACCTTCTCAGTCGGCACCGGAGAAGACATCCGAGGGCGCTTCGAAGATTGCCCAGTCGGTGCGGCCGCCAGGTCAGGGGTGCTCGCCGGGTCGTGAGCGTGCTTGGACCTCCTCTCTCTGCAAGGAGGCGACTCGACCTCTTCTTCATCACTCGAGTCGTCGCTCTCCTCGTCCTCCTCTGCATTCGAGTGCCACTCGCCACTCTCGCCCCCGCTCACCCCTTCCTCGACATTTTGCTCCTGCACTCCATTGGGCATCGAGTACATATCAATAAGAGCCTGAAAAGACAATGAACAAAAGAACTACAGTCAACCGTCAACAAGATGTTACATAGTGAATCAAGAAGACACTCGACAATGCAGAATCATACCTGTTCCGGCTGGCGCAAATGGTCGAATGGAATCACCCTCCTGGACCCCCGGGGATTATCTTTGTTGCCAGTGATTCCTCTCAGCCACTTCTCCACCGTGTCCTCACTGACGTCCTCCGGGTGGATCCAAGTGGAATCCTCGAGTCCCGAGTACATCCACATCGGATGGTCACAGGCTTGGAGTGGTTGGTTGCGTCGACTGAGAAAGACCTCTAGCAGGTCCATACCAGTCACTCCATCGCAGACAAGTTGGACGACCCGCTCGACCAACACCTTCACTTGCGCCTTCTCTTCCGGGATCACCCTCAAGGAGGAGGGCTTCTCCACTCCAGCCAGGGAAAAGGGGGGAAGTCCAGTCGACTGACCTGGGGTCGGCTGATCCTTGCAGTAAAACCAGGTCGACTGCCAGCCCCGGACCGAGTCGGGAAGGATCATAGCTGGGAAGGTGCTCTTGTTCCTCATTTGAATTCCAGGCCCCCGCACATCTGTATCACATGCGTCCTCTCGTCACTCGGGTTGGCCTTCTTGACCGTCTAGGAGCGACATGTGAATATGTGCTTGAAGAGACCCCAGTGCGGTCGGCAACCCAAGAAATTCTCGCACATTTACACGAAGGCAGCAAGGTACATGATGGTGTTTGGAGTAAAGTGGTGGAGTTGAGCCCCGAAGAAGTTCAAAAAACCATGAAAGAAAGGGTGGGGAGGCAAAGAAAACCGCGGTCGACATGAGTGGCGAGGAGAACACACTCACCCTCCTGCGGCCGCGGCTCGATCTCGTTCCCCGGGAGCCGCGCCGATTCGTGGGGGATCAGTCCCCCCTCAACCAGATCGTCGATGTCGTCTTGGCTGATCGTTGAGCGGATCCAGTCGCCCTGGATCCAACCCGGCGGCAGGCCGGACCTTGACGAGGATCCACCCCGGCTGGTCCTCTTTCCTTTCGCCTTCACTGTCGTCTTCTCCTTCCCCATGGCAGCGAATCGAGTCCGAGCGGGGCTACGACACCGAGAGCGGAAGCAGGCGCAGCGGAGAAATCTGAGGAAGAAGAAGGAGAATGAGGGCGCACTGTCCAAAAGCCCGGTCTGGTGCCTTTTATAAGGACACTTCCGAGTGACTGACTTTTAGGCCTGGACGATCTTATCAGATCCCGCAACAGTCGCGCGCGTGATACGTGGCAAAAAAGGTGGCGCGGGGATCGAGGCGACCTACCTAATCCATCCCGATTACCGCGGCCTCCCCCGTCTGGCGCACTTACCAAAATTCGAATCCCGTGAAATCCGCGGACAGCAGAACAACTTATCAGACGGAAGACATCCTCCACATCATCACTCGGAACTCTTGAGTAAAAGTTCACTCGATAAAAACTAGGAATGGATCAAGGCGACTGAAAAAGAAGTTGGTGTTGTCACCTCGGTTCATTGATCCAGAACAAGATATACTCATAGCACGAAAAATGAGTCGGAAGTGTTCTCAGCTCCTTCCTCACTCAAACCCTGATCCATTTGGGGGCTAATGATGAAGCTATGTACATAGGGTAGGGTCATGGATCTGTCCAAGATACCCTCCCCAAGGACATCTCTGAAAGAACCAGAAGGATTCGAAGAAAAATCATCATCCACTCGACCATGAAACTATGTTCCACTCGACAGTCTTGAAGACACTCGACCGTATGGACAATCACTCGACTACCAGAAGATCTAGAGCCACTCCACTCTGCAACGGTTGGGAATTAAGTCATAGCTTTAATGATCATTATGTATCTTTATTGCAGGCGTTACCAGTAACGTCCCCATCTTTATGTACCTTAAAACCTTTGTAACTGAGGGCGGGAGGGGTCTGGCGAACTCTATATAAGCCACCCCCCTCCTCAGGGACAGGGGTTCGCACCCCCTGTAACACACACACATATAATCCAGTTGACCGCCTCCGGGCTCCGAGACGTAGGGCTATTACTTCCTCTCTGAGAAGGGCCTGAACTCGTAAAACTCGCGTGTGCAACTCCTCCATAGCTAGGATCTTGCCTCTACATCCCTACCCCCTGTTGGAAATATGCCCTAGAGGCAATAATAAAAGCATTATTATTATATTTCCTTGTTCATGATAATTGTCTTTATTCATGCTATAATTGTATTATCCGGAAATCGTAATACATGTGTGAATAATAGACACCAACATGTCCCTAGTAAGCCTCTAGTTGACTAGCTCATTGATCAACAGATAGTCATGGTTTCCTGACTATGGACATTGGATGTCATTGATAATGGGATCACATCATTAGGAGAATGATGTGATGGACAAGACCCAATCCTAAACATAGCTTAAAGATCGTATAGTTCGTTTGCTAGAGTTTTCCAATGTCAAGTATCCTTTCCTTAGACCATGAGATCGTGTAACTCCCGGATACCGTAGGAGTGCTTTGGGCATACCAAACGTCACAACGTAACTGGGTGACTATAAAGGTATACTACGGGTATCTCCAAAAGTGTCTGTTGGGTTGACACGGATCAAGACTGGGATTTGTCACTCCGTGAGACGGAGAGGTATCACTGGGCCCACTCGGTGATGCATCATCGTAATGAGCTCAAAGTGACCAAGTGTCTGGTCACGGGATCATGCATTACGGTACGAGTAAAGTGACTTGCCGGTAACGAGATTGAACGAGGTATTGGGATACCGACGATCGAATCTCGGGCAAGTAACATATCGATTGACAAAGGGAATTGCATACGGGGTTGATTGAATCCTCGACATTGTGGTTCATCCGATGAGATCATCGTGGAGCATGTGGGAGCCAACATGGGTATCTAGATCCCGCTGTTGGTTATTGACCGGAGAGTCGTCTCGGTCATGTCTCCCGAACCCGTAGGGTCTACACACTTAAGGTTCGGTGACGCTAGGGTTGTAGGGATATGTATATGTAGTAACCCGAATGTTGTTCGGAGTCCCGGATGAGATCCCGGACGTCACAAGGAGTTCCGAATGGTCCGGAGGTAAAGAATTATATATAGGAAGTGTTGTTTCCGCCATCGGGACAAGTTTCGGGGTTACCGGTATTGTACCGGGACCACCGGAAGGGTCCCGGGGGTCCACCGGGTGGGTCCACCTGCCCCGGGGGGCCACATGGGCTGTAGGGGGTGCGCCTTGGCCTACATGGGCCAAGGGCACCAGCCCCAAGAGGCCCATGCGCCTAGGGTTTCCAAAGGGGAAGAGTCCCACAAGTGGAAGGCACCCCTAGGTGCCTTGGGAGGGAGGGAAACCTCCCTTGGCCGCCGCCCCCCTAGGAGATTGGATCTCCTAGGGCCGGCGCCCCCCTAGGCCCTCCTATATATAGTGGGGGATGGAGGGCTTTTCATCCACGCCTTTGGTTGCCTCCTTCTCCCTCCCCAACACCTCCTCCTCCTCCATAGCGCTTGGCGAAGCCCTGACGGAGTACTGCAGCTCCATCACCACCACGCCGTTGTGCTGCTGCTGGAGCCATCTTCCTCAACCTCTCCTTCCCTCTTGCTGGATCAAGAAGAAGGAGACGTTACGCTGATCGTACGTGTGTTGAACACGGAGGTGCCGTCCGTTCGATGCTAGGATCTCCGGTGATTTGGATCACGTCGTGTACGACTACCTCATCCCCGTTCTTTGAACGCTTCCGCTCGCGATCTACAAAGGTATGTAGATGCATCCGATCACTCGTTGCTAGATGAACTCATAGATGGATCTTGGTGAAACCGTAGGAAATTTTTTGTTTTCTGCAACGTTCCCCAACAGTGGCATCATGAGCCAGGTTTATGCGTAGTTCTCTTGCGCGGGTAGAACACAATTTGTTGTGGGCGTAGATGTTGTCAACTATCTTGCTGTTACTAGTATTATCTTGCTTCAACGGTATTGTGGGATGAAGCGGCCCGGACCAACCTTACACGTACGCTTACGTGAGACCGGTTCCACCGACTAACATGCACAAGTTGCATAAGGTGGCTGGCGGGTGTCTGTCTCTCCTACTTTAGTTGGAGCGGATTCGATGAAAAGGGTCCTTAGGAAGGGTAAATAGAAGTTGACAAATCACGTTGTGGCTTTCACATAGGTAAGAAAACGTTCTTGCTAGAACCCTACTTCAGCCACGTAAAACTTGCAACAACAATTAGAGGACGTCCAACTTGTTTTTGCAGCAAGTGCTTTGTGATATGATATGGCCAAAGTTGTGATGAATGATGAATGATCTATATGTGATGTATGAGATGTTCATGCTATTGTAATAGGAATCACGACTTGCGTGTCGATGAGTATGACAACCGGCAGGAGCCATAGGAGTTGTCTATATTTTTTGTATGACCTGCGTGTCATTGAGAAACGCCATGTAAATTACTTTACTTTATTGCTAAACGCGTTAGCCATAGTAGTAGAAGTAATAGTTGGCGAGCAACTTCATGGAGACACGATGGTGGGGATCATGATGATGGAGATCATGGTGTCAAGCCGGTGACAAGATGATCATGGAGCCCCAAGATGGAGATCAAAGGAGCTATGTGATATTGGCCATAGCATGTCACTATTATAATTTGATTGCATTTGATGTTTATCATGTTTTGCATCTTGTTTACTTAGAACAACGGTAGTAAATAAGATGATCCCTCATAATAATTTCAAGAAAATGTTCCCCCTAACTGTGCACCGTTGCGACAGTTCGTTGTTTCAATGCACCACGTGATGATCGGGTGTTTGATTCAAACGTTCACATACAACGGGTGTAAGACAGATTTACACATGCAAACACTTAGGTTGACTTGACGAGCCTAGCATGTGTATAGACATGGCCTCGGAACACAGAAGACCGAAAGGTCGAGCATGAGTCGTATAGAAGATACGATCAACATGAAGATGTTCACCGATGTTGACTAGTCCGTCTCACGTGATGATCGGACACGGCCTAGTTAACTCGGATCATGTTATACTTAGATGACTAGAAGAGGGATGTCTATCTAAGTGGGAGTTCATTGAATAATTTGATTAGATGAACTTAATTATCATGAACTTAGTCTAAAATCTTTACAATATGTCTTGTAGATCAAATGGCCAACGTAGTCCTCAACTTCAACGCGTTCCTAGAGAAAACCAAGCTGAAAGATGACGGCAGCAACTATACGGACTGGGTCCGGAACCTGAGGATCATCCTCATAGCTGCCAAGAAAGATTATGTCCTACAAGCACCGCTAGGTGATCCACCCGTCCCACAGAACCAAGACGTTATGAACGCTTGGCAGACACGTGCTGATGACTACTCCCTCGTTCAGTGCGGCATGCTTTACAGCTTAGAGCCGGGGCTCCAAAAGAGTTTTGAGAGACATGGAGCATATGAGATGTTCGAAGAGCTGAAAATGGTTTTTCAAGCTCATGCCCGAATCGAGAGATATGAGGTCTCCGACAAGTTCTTCAGCTGTAAGATGGAGGAAAATAGTTCTGTCAGTGAGCACATACTCACTATGTCTGGGTTACATAACCGCTTGACTCAGCTGGGAGTTAATCTCCCAGATGACGCGGTCATTGACAGAATCCTCCAGTCGCTTCCACCAAGCTACAAGAGCTTTGTGATGAACTTCAATATGCAGGGGATGGAAAAGACCATTCCTGAAGTATTTGCTATGCTGAAATCAGCAGAGGTAGAAGTCAAGAAGGAACATCAAGTGTTGATGGTCAATAAAACCACTAATTTCAAGAAGGGCAAAGGTAAAAAGAACTTCAAGAAGGACGGCAAGGGAGTTGCCGCACCCGGCAAGCAAGCTGCCGGGAAGAAGCCAAAGAATGGACCCAAGCCCGAGACTGAGTGCTTTTATTGCAAGGGAAGTGGTCACTGGAAGCGGAACTGCCCCAAATACTTAGCGGACAAGAAGGCCGGCAAAACAAAAGGTATATACTATATACATGTAATTGATGTGTACCTTACTAGTACCCGTAGTAGCTCCTGGGTATTTGATACCGGTGCAGTTGCTCACATTTGTAACTCAAAGCAGGGGCTGCGGAATAAGCGGAGACTGGCAAAGGACGAGGTGACGATGCACGTCGGGAATGGTTCCAAGGTCAATGTGATCGCCGTCGGCACGCTACCTCTACATTTACCTTCGGGATTAGTTTTAAACCTTAATAATTGTTATTTAGTGCCAGCTTTGAGCATGAACATTGTATTGGGATCTCGTTTAATTCGAGATGGCTACTCATTTAAATCCGAGAATAATGGTTGTTCTATTTATATGAGAGATATGTTTTATGGTCATGCTCCTATGGTGAATGGTTTATTCTTAATGAATCTCGAGCGTAATGCTACACATATTCATAGTGTGAGTACCAAAAGATGTAAAGTTGATAATGATAGTCCCACATACTTGTGGCACTGCCGCCTTGGTCACATAGGTGTCAAACGCATGAAGAAGCTCCATGCAGATGGACTTTTAGAGTCTCTTGATTACGAATCATTTGACACGTGCGAACCATGCCTCATGGGTAAGATGACCAAGACTCCGTTCTCAGGAACAATGGAGCGAGCAACCAACTTATTGGAAATCATACATACTGATGTGTGCGGTCCAATGAGTGTTGAGGCTCGCGGTGGCTATCATTATGTTCTCACCCTCACTGATGATTTGAATAGATATGGGTATATCTACTTAATGAAACACAAGTCTGAAACCTTTGAAAAGTTCAAGGAATTTCAGAGTGAGGTTGAAAATCAACGTGACAGGAAAATCAAGTTTCTACGATCAGATCGTGGAGGAGAATACTTGAGTCACGAATTTGGCACACACTTAAGAAAATGTGGAATAGTTTCACAACTCACGCCGCCTGGAACACCTCAGCGTAATGGTGTGTCCGAACGTCGTAATCGCACTCTATTAGATATGGTACGATCTATGATGTCTCTTACCGATTTACCGCTATCTTTTTGGGGCTATGCTTTAGAGACTGCCGCACTCACTTTAAATAGGGCTCCGTCGAAATCCGTTGAGACGACACCGTTTGAATTATGGTTTGGGAAGAAACCTAAGCTGTCGTTTCTAAAAGTTTGGGGATGCGATGCTTATGTCAAGAAACTTCAACCTGAAAAGCTCAAACCCAAGTCAGAAAAATGCGTCTTCATAGGATACCCTAAAGAAACTGTTGGGTATACCTTCTACCTCAGATCCGAAGGCAAGATCTTTGTTGCCAAGAATGGATTCTTTCTAGAGAAAGAGTTTCTCTCGAAAGAAGTAAGTGGGAGGAAAGTAGAACTTGATGAAGTGTTACCTCTTGAACCGGAAAATGGCGCAACTCAAGAAAATGTTCCTGAGGTGCCTGCACCGACTAGAGAGGAAGTTAATGATGATGATCAAGATACTTCTGATCAAGCTCCTACTGAAATTCGAAGGTCCACAAGGACACGTTCCGCACCAAAGTGGTACGGCAACCCTGTCTTGGAAATCATGTTGTTAGACAAAAGTGAACCTTCGAACTATGAAGAAGCGATGGCGGGCCCGGATTCCGACAAATGGCTAGAAGCCATGAAATCCGAGATAGGATCCATATATGAAAACGAAGTATGGACTTTGACTGACTTGCCCGTTGAGCGGCGAGCCATAGAAAATAAATGGATCTTTAAGAAGAAGACAGACGCGGATGGTAATGTGACCATCTACAAAGCTCGGCTTGTCGCTAAGGGTTATCGACAAGTTCAAGGGGTTGACTACGATGAGACTTTCTCACCGGTAGCAAAGCTGAAGTCCGTCCGAATCATGTTAGCAATTGCCGCATTCTACAATTATGAGATATGGCAAATGGACGTCAAAACGGCATTCCTTAATGGTTTCCTTAAGGAAGAATTGTATATGATGAAGCCGGAAGGTTTTGTCGATCCTAAGAATGCTGACAAGGTGTGCAAGCTCCAACGCTCGATTTATGGGCTGGTGCAAGCATCTCGGAGTTGGAACATTCGCTTTGATGAGCTGATCAAAGCGTTTGGGTTTACGCAGACTTATGGAGAAGCCTGCGTTTACAAGAAAGTGAGTGGGAGCTCTGTAGCATTTCTCATATTATATGTAGATGACATACTTTTGATGGGAAATGATATAGAACTCTTGGACAGCATCAAGGCCTACTTGAATAAGAGTTTTTCAATGAAGGACCTTGGTGAAGCTGCTTATATATTAGGCATCAAGATCTATAGAGATAGATCAAGACGCCTCATAGGTCTTTCACAAAGCACATACCTTGATAAGATATTAAAGAAGTTCAATATGGATCAGTCTAAGAAGGGGTTCTTGCCTGTATTACAAGGTGTGAAATTGAGCTCAGCTCAATGTCCGACCACGACAGAAGATATAGAAGAGATGAGTGTCATCCCCTATGCCTCGGCCATAGGGTCTATTATGTATGCCATGCTGTGTACCAGACCTGATGTAAACCTTGCCGTAAGTTTGGTATGAAGGTACCAAAGTAATCCCGGCAAGGAACACTGGACAGCGGTCAAGAATATCCTGAAGTACCTGAAAAGGACTAAGGAAATGTTTCGCGTTTATGGAGGTGACGAAGAGCTTGTCGTAAAGGGTTATGTCGACGCTAGCTTCGACACAGATCTGGATGACTCTAAGTCACAGACCGGATACGTGTATATTTTGAATGGTGGGGCAGTAAGCTGGTGCAGTTGCAAGAAGAGCGTCGTGGCAGGATCTACATGTGAAGCGGAGTACATGGCAGCCTCGGAGGCAGCACATGAAGCAATATGGGTGAAGGAGTTCATCACCGACCTAGGAGTCATACCTAATGCGTCGGGGCCAATCAAACTCTTCTGTGACAACACTGGAGCTATTGCACTTGCCAAGGAGCCCAGGTTTCACAAGAAGACAAGGCACATCAAGCGTCGCTACAACTCCATTCGTGAAAATGTTCAAGATGGAGACATAGAGATTTCTCATGGCCGGGACATTTTCTCATGGCCGAGGGACTTCTTGGCAGCTTCTTGCGCGGGCGTCGGATGTGGCAGGTCGCGCAGTGGGGTCGCGTGCCTGGGCGCCAAGACTCCGTTTTGGGGCAGAGCTGGTGGAGGCGCTTCGTGGGCCACACCGCCCGCGGCTGGCGGAGGGCGAGGTGGCGAGAGGGACGATGCAGGGGAGCCCCCTGCGGCACTGACAAGCTCGGCAAAGTGGTCGAGCCAGTCCTGTAGAGATCGTCGATTGGGCGGTAGCGTAGGAGCTCGCGCGCCATGCACAGAGCAGCCTGCGTGTCCACAGGAGCGCGACGAGCATGGGATGAGGAACTGGCCGGGGTCAGTGATGGAGTGGCGGTGCGGCCGTCCCGCCACACCGAGGGGTGCAGCGAGGATGCTTGCTGCTCGTTCCCCGCCGGGCCGGTGGCAGCATTGGCGGCAGGCGACGGAGAACGATGGGGCGGCTCGCCGACGGGAGCCGTCTGAGCAACGCGAGCGGCGAGGGCAGCTCGGCACTCAGCGCGAGTGCGACGAGCATCCGACATGGAGACGACGGAAGGGAAGCTTCGGCACACCCCTACCTAGCGCGCCAAATGACGGATCTTGGGTTCTAGAAAACCCTCAAGGTTTGAACACTAGGGGGCGCGCGAAGATCTCCCCCTACCGATCCATGTCCTAACTCAGCTAAGATCTTACGGACTAACTCGACAAACTCGCAACACAAAGGACACAAGATTTATACTGGTTCGGGCAGCCATTGTGGTGTAATACCCTACTCCAGTGTGGTGGTGGAGGATTGCCTCTCGGGCTGAGGGTGAACAGTACAGGGGGAAGAACAGCCTCCTGAGGAGTGGTGTTCTTGTGCTTGGTGGATGTGATTGTGGGGATGAACTATTTCTAGTCTAAGATGAGGTCGCCCTTAGCTACGGTGGTGGCTAGTCCTATTTATAGTGGCCTTGGTCCTCTTCCCAAATATTGAGCGGGAAGGGATCCCACAACGACCAATTTGAAGGGGAACAACTAGTACAAGCTATCCTAACAAAAGCGGTATTCGCCTGCTAAAGGCTCTGGTGGTGACGCCATCTTGGGGTCCACGGTGACCTCCGTCTTGCCGTCCTTCTGGTCTTGATCTTGTTGCACTGATATGGAAACCTTTGCTTGACGCCTCGGTACTCCGCGCCTGCGCCTGCCTCCTTAGTATCAAAGAGGAAACAAGGACACTGTACGCGCTGGCGCCCGCCTATCTTTGGTCGTCATGGCTCACGTCACTGGAACCTCATGAGGTTTGCCTGGCCTTGAACTCTCCACCCCTCGCGAGCCAGCCAGGTGAGGCCACTCCTGAGGAGGGCTTGTGCCGCCCGCCTCGCGAGGCTTGGCCCCTCGCGAGGGTCTTGAGTCTTTGCTGGTGAAGATGGGCCGTACGGGCCCGCTCGCAGAGCCACGCCGTGGGCCACAGGCAGGCAAGTCTGGGGACCCCCGTTCCCAGAACACCGACAGTACCCACCTTAAGTTAACCATTAATTAACAATCTCACATCTATCATGGATGCACTCAAACCCAATCCACGTCTACGAGCATAACATGGCATTAAAAGCATAACGTAGAAGTAACTCCCAAGGTTTGATAATAAAGGGCGATAGGTTCTACCTCATCATCTACTTCCCAAAACCCACATGTTAAGAGATCCTACTCATGCAATGTTTGAGGGTTGAACTAATACATAAAAACTGGGTATGAAAAGAGTATGATCAATGTGTTACTTGCCTTGCTGACGATCCGCAAACCCTAGAGACTCGTAGTAGCACGCTTCGCACTCCGAGAATTCTATCTCAAAAAAACAGTAGCATACATAAGCACTCAAGCAATGATGCATGGGTAAAACTCAAATAAGAAGATCAAATCTGAAAGTTCAACTGAAAAGCTTCGATTTGCAAAAAGAATCCATCGAATCGGAGCTACGGAACTAAAACTACGGTCAAAAGAACTTCGAAAACAAATCTGCTTGAAACCAAATTTTAAATTGTCAAAACCTTGTTCAAGTTGATTAAACAGAAAGAGGGGCTCAAGATGAAGATTTTGGCGTTGGTTTCACTGGATTTGGACAAACAGTTTAGAAACGGCGAGGGTATGAAGATCAGGGGCTAATCTGCGATAAAAGTAATCATGGATAGGTCCCTGGTAGAAAAAGAAAATAAAAAGAAAAATCTATCGGACGAATGTCCGCTAACAGAGACGAACGGGCGAACACGTTTGTTAAGAACGAACTAACGAGCGAACGCTCGCTAAATAACGAAACCGAAGAAAAACTGAACCGAACCGAGGGTTTTACAAAAACCAATGGTTTTACCTAAAACCGAAAAAAATCGACGGTGGATCCGTGAGGTCAACGGCGGCGGGGCAGCGAGATCCGGCGGGCGGGGCGGCGTGTGGCGGCGTGGGCGACGATGGCGTGGGCGCGGTGCTGTAGGTGGCGGCGCGGTGTAGCGGCGAGCGGCGCGAGGCGGCGACTGCTGTGGGTGGTGCGGGGCTCGAGGTGGGGAGGCAAGGGGCGGCGGCGAGCGGCTTATAAAGAGGGGAGGGGTTTGCTTTGAGGAGGGGGCCGACCAGCGGCGTGGTGGCGTCAGACTCCTTCGGGAGTCTGGCTCGGGACGAAGGCGATGCCGATGCGGGAGTGGGCCGGCTGGGCTTCGGCCTAGTCGGTCCGGAACCTTTTTTTTAAATAATTCCGCCAACAGAAAAATCCTAAAGAAATATAAAAAATTCTAAAAATGCCAAAAACAATTTTGGGATGTTACAAACCTACCCCCTTAAGGTGAATCTCGCCCTCGAGATTCGGGTTGCCTAGAAAATAGGTGTGGGTGGTCTTTCCGTAGATCATCCTCTCGTTCCTAGGTGGCTTCATCCTCGATATGGTGGCTCCACTGAACTTTGCAAAACTTGATAACCTTACTGCGGGTAACTCGGCTGGCAAACTCAAGAATTTTGACTGGTTCCTCCTCGTAAGTCAGATCGTTATCCAACTGAATTGCTTCCAGGGGCACTGTATCTCTCAGAGGAATGTCGGCCATCTCTGCATGGCACTTCTTCAACTGGGAAATGTGAAACACATCATGAACTCCTGACAGTCCTTCGGGTAACTCCAACTTGTAGGCCACCTCTCCCATACGTTCCAAAACTCGGTATGGTCCTACAAATGTCGGGGCTAACTTGCCCTTGACTCCAAAATGTTTAACTCCTCGCAGAGGTGACACCCGAAGATATGCTCTGTCTCCGATTTCGTAGACTACCTCCTTGCGTTTTGAGTCTGCATAACTCTTCTGTCTGGACTGATCTACCTTCAGTCTATCTCGGATCAATTTAACCTTCTCTTCTTACTATTTAATCAAATCCGGTCCAAACAATTGATGGTCTCCAACTTCATCCCACATCAACGGTGTCCTACACCTTCTTCCGTACAAAGCTTCGAAAGGTGCCATCTTCAAACTGGCTTGATAACTGTTGTTGTAAGAGAACTCTCCGTAGGGAAAATTATCATCCCAACTAGATCCATAATCTAGCGCACAAGCTCTCGACATGTCCTCCAGGATATGATTGACTCTCTCGGTCTGTCCATCTGTCTATGGATGAAATGTTGTACTAAACTCCAGTCTGGTTCCCAAAGTCTGGTGTAACTGATGCGAAAACTTTGAAGTGAACTGTGTTCCTCTATCTGATATGATGGTCCTCGGAACTCCATGCAGACATATGATCCTGGTCATATATATCTTGGCCAACTTCACACTTGTATAAGTAGTTTTCACTGGGATAAAGTGGGCCACTTTGGTCAAATGATCCACTACTACCCAGATAGAATCATATCCCAATGGGGTCCTGGGTAATCTGGTGATAAAATCCGTGCCAAGCTTGTCCCACTTCCATTCGGGTATCGACATAGGCTGCAGTAATCCTGCTAGCTTCTGATGTTCTGCCTTCACTCTCTGACATACATCACATACTGCTACATACTCGGCAATATCCTTCTTCATTCTTGTCCACCAGAAACGCTCCTTTAAATCCAAATACATCTTGGTGTTTCCAGGGTGTATCGAGTATGGCAAGTCATGAGCTTCCTGTAGTACCAACTTCCTTATCTCTGCATTATTGGGTACATAAACACGGTCCTCGAACCACAAGGTGTCGTGCTCATCCTCACGAAAACCTTTGGCTTTTCCTTTGCTCATCTTCTCCTTTATCTCGGAAATTTCTTTGTCATCCTTCTGAGCTTCTCGAATCTTTCCCAATAATGTCGATGAACCTCCAATGCTGCAACAAAACCTCTAGGGACTATCTCCAAACGAAGCTCCCTGAGATCTTCAGTTAACTCCTTTGGCAATCCTCTGCTTACGATGGTATTGGCATAACTCTTCCGGCTCAAAGCGTCTGCTATGACATTGGCCTTTCCTAGATGATAGTGCAGCTTCATATCATAATCCTTTATAATCTCCAACCATCTTCTTTTCCTGAGATTCAGCTCCTTCTGTGTGAAAATGTACTTCAAACTCTTATGAACCGTGTACACATCACAACGATTTCCAATAAGGAAATGTCTCCAGGTCTTGAGTGTATGCACTACGGCTGCTAACTCCAAATCATGCGTGGCATAACTCAAATCATGCGGTCGAAGTTGACGTGAGGCATATGAAACAACTCTTCCGTCTTGCATAAGTACACCTCCAAGTCCTAAGCGAGATGCATCGCAATACACTTGGAAATCCTTGCATATATCTGGCAGAATTAGCATTGGGGCTATAACCAAACGTTTCTTCAACTCCTGGAAACTTGCCTCACATTCATCCGTACAATTGAACTTGGTCTCCTTCTTCAACAACTCCGTCATGGGCTTCACAATCTTAGAGAAATTCTCAATGAATCTCCGGTAGTATCCCATGAGTCCAAGAAAACTACGGATCTCTCCTACTGAGGTGGGTGCTAGCCAATCAGTGATAGACTGAACCTTGGTAGGGTCTACTGCTATACCTTCTCCTGATATAACATGTCCAAGGAATCCAACTTCCTTCAACCAAAACTCGCATTTGCTGAACTTGGCATACAACTGATGTTCTCTGAGCTTCTCGAGAACTAAACGCAAATGCTCCTTATGCTCCTCTTCATTCTTCGAGTACACCAAAATATCATCAATGAACACCACAACAAACTTATCCAGGAACTCCATGAACACCTTATTCATCATACTCATGAAATAGGCAGGGGCATTAGTCAATCCAAATGACATAACCGTGTACTCATATAGCCCGTACCTTGTGGTGAAGGTTGTCTTAGGTATATCATGTTCTCAAATCTTCAGCTGGTGGTATCCTGATCGCAGATCGATCTTGGAGAATACTTTAGCTCCTTGCAACTGGTCAAACAAATCATTGATCATCGTAGTGGGTACTTGTTCTTGATCGTCACTTCATTCAATGCATGATAATCAACAACCATTCTCAAAGATCCATCCTTCTTCTCAACCAAGAGCACTGGGGCTCCCCATGGTGACGAACTTCGTCGAATGTAAACTTTCTCCAATAACTCCTTAATCTGTTTCTTAATCTCCTCTAGATCATTTGTGGGCATCCGGTATGGTCTCTTCGGTACTGGTCGGGTGCCTGGCAACAACTCTATCAAAAACTCAATGTCTCGATCCGGCGGCATGTCGTGTAACTCCTCTGGAAATACATCCGGATAATCCTTCATTACGAGCACTTCCTCCTGAACAACTCCCGTGAGAGAATTTACTTGGGTCCTCCTCGACACATGCCTGGATACATACTTGATCCTTTTTCCCTCCGGGGTGGTGAGCAGAATTGACCTACTAGGACAGTCAATGTTTCCTCCATACTTCGATAGCCAATCCATACCTAGTATCACATCCAATCCTTGTGACTCCAAAATTATCAGGTCTGAGGGGAAAACATGGCTACCAATGGTTAAGGGTATCCGATCACACCATCAGCTGGCCATATACTCCGCTCCTGGTGAGCTTACTAACAAGGGTGTCCTAAGGGCTAAGGTGGGTAACTTAAACTTGCCCACAAATCCCCTTGAAATGTATGAATGTGATGCACCAGTATCAAAAAGAACAAGAGCGGTAAATGACTTAACCAAAAACTTACCGATAACTGCATCTGGCTGCTCTTCAACCTCCTCCATGTTAACGTGGTTCACTTGTCCCCAGTTGAAAGGGTTGGGCTTCTTCCCAGAGCTTCCATTGCCATTTCCATTCTTTGGTTCGGGACACTCATTGGCATAGTGTCCAGTCTTCCCGCACTTGAAACAAGTAATGTGACTTTGGTCCTTCTTGGCGGGAGTGGCTGGGTTACAACGGTTCTGATTACTTTCTGCTCCATTAACATTTCCATTTTTGGGGCCACTGTGGTTATGCGAGCTTCCTCCATTGTGGGTATGGCCTCCATGGTTATGGGTATATCCTCCCGAGTTCGGGGTAAAGCGAGGCTTCTGTTGAGCTCCTGAATTGTACTTCCCTTGTCCATACTTCCTTTTGCGGCTCTCAATCTGCTGCTGCTTCCCTTCAATCATAAGAGCCTTGTCTACCAACTCCTGGTAGTTGTTAAATGTTACCACCATTAACTGCATACTCATCTCATCATTCAACCCTTCCATAAACTTCTCCTGCTTTGCGGCATCTGTGGCCACATCATCTGGGGCGTAACGAGCTAACTTGCTGAACTCATCCACATATTGCCCCACGGTACGATTTCCTTGGCGTAAGTTGCGAAACTCATTATTCTTCATGCTCATAGCTCTAGTTGAGACATGAGCAGTGCAGAATGCTTGTTGAAACTGCTCCCAAGTGACATTGGCTATAGGAAAAGTGGTTGTGTAATTCTCCCACCATGAGGCTGCGGGTCCATCCAATTGGTGTGCGGCAAAATGCACCTTCTCAGCATCTGTGCAACCTTCGGTGGTCAACTCCCTTCCTATCCTATGTAGCCAGTCATCAGCAACTATTGGCTCGGTGCTACTGGAAAACACCGGTGGCTGCAATCTTAGAAAATGGGGTAAGTTGTCAACTAGGGGTGGTGGCGGTGGGTTGTTGTAGTTGCCTTGGTTCTGTACTAGTAGTTGCGTCAAGGCATTCTGCCGTTGGATCAACTGGGTGAGCTCCAGTGGGAAGACAAATCCGGGTTCATGTCTCGGAGGCATCTGATGGGTTTAGAGGGGAGAGATTAGAATGGAATGAGGTCTAGTGAGAAAGCACTACCCATATGCACATGAGACAAACATATTCATGTCACACCAAATCAATTCAAGCAAGGGCATACAATCGATCTAACTATCGTTACAGTGCTCGGACTACTAATATATACATGGGGGGATACTACTGATAATGTGGTGGTCTACTAGAAATTTTGATCGGTGGAAGACTCCATGACATCCACTCCAGCTTCGTCTTCATAATCATCATCACTACTATCGGGGTCGAAGTCGGTGTCGTCGATGATGATGTAGTTGTAACGCCCATGATGCGGCTATATCTCCCACGTGTCGAAGCATGACTTAGAGGCATAACCGCATTGTAAGCAATGTCGCAAGTGGGGCAATCTTCACACAACCCATGTAATGAATAAGGAAAAGAGGTACATAGTTGGCTTACACTCGCCACGTCACACAATAGCATAAATATCATTACATTCATCCAGATACAATCAAGGTCCGACTACGGAACCAAAATATCGACAACCCCAAATGCATAATGTCCCTGATCGCCCAACTGGGCTCCACTACTGATCGTCTGGAAAGGAAACGTAGTATCGTCCTGAGTCCTCATCGAACTCCCACTTGAGCTCAGTCGAATCTCCTGGAGCGGTATCATCGGTCCCTGCATCTGGTTTTGAAGTAATCTGTGAGTCACGGGGACTCAGCAATCTCACACCCTCGCGATCAAGACTATTTAAGCTTATAGGTAGGGAAAATGTATGAGGTGGAGCCGCAGCAAGCACTAGCATATATGGTGGCTAACATACGCAAATGAGAGCGAGAAGAGAGAGGCAAGGCACGATCGATAAACTATGATCAAGAAGTGATCCAAGAACAACCTACGTTAAAGCATAACACGAGACCGTGTTCTCTTCCCGGACTCCGCCGAAAAGAGACCATCACGGCCACACACTCTGTTGATTCATTTTAATTAAGTTAAGCTTCAGGTTTTCTACAACCGGACATTAAAAAATTCCCATCTGCCCATAACCGCGGGCATGGCTTTCGAAAGATCAAATCCCTACAGGGTGTCCCAACTTAGCCCATCACAAGCTCTCACGGTCAACGAAGGATATTCCTTCTCCCAAGATGATCCGATCAGACTCGGAATCCCGGTTACAAGACATCTCGACAATGGTAAAACTAAACCAGCAAAGCCGCCCGAATGTGCCGACAAATCCCGATAGGAGCTGCACATATCTCGTTCTCAGGGCACATCGGATGAGCCAGACGTCGGGTTGGCATAGACCCTGGTTGCCCAGGGGGCGCCGGACATCGCTCAGGTTGGACCAACACTTAGAGAAGCACTGGCCCGGGGAGGGTTAAAATAAAGATGACCCTTGAGTCCGCGAAACCCAAGGAAAAAGGCTAGGTGGCAAATAGTAAAACCAAGGTTGGGCATTGCTGGAGGAGTTTTATTCAAGGCGAACTGTCAAGGGGTTCCCATTATAACCCAACCATGTAAGGAACGCAAAATCAAGGAACATAACACTGGTATGATGGAAACTAGGGCGGCAAGAGTGGAACAAAACACTAGGCATAAGGCCGAGCCTTCCACCCTTTACCAAGTATATAGATGCATTAAAGTAGACAAGATATAATAATGATATCCCAACAATAAACATGTTCCAACAAGGAACAAACTCCAATCTTCACCTGCAATTAGCAACGCTATAAGAGGGGCTGAGCAAAGCGGTAACATATATAGCCAAACAACGGTTTGTTAGGACAAGGTGGGTTAGAGGTTTGACCTGGCAATATGGGAGGCATGATAAAGCATGGTGGTAGGTATCGTAGCATAGGCATAGCAATAGAGCAAGCAACTAGCAAGCAAAGATGGAAGTGATTTCGAGGGTATGGTCATCTTGCCTGCAAAGTTCTCCGAGTTGACGTTAGCTTGATCCTCGTAAGCGTACTCAACGGGTTCCTTGATCACGTACTCGTCTCCCGGCTCTACCCAAAGCAAGAACACAAGCAAAGGGAGACACAATCAACCACGATGCAATGCACAAGCAACATGATGCAAAACATGGCATGATATGCAGGATGTGATATGCGATGCATATGCATGCTTCCGAAAGGAAAGATTGAACCTGGCCTCAACTTGGAAAACCAAGAGTTCCACTGGAAAGATGAGTTGATTTCGGTCGAAATCCATATAAAGATCACCGGAATCGGATGCACGGTTTGCAAATTACAAGCAAAACAAATATGATACCGATCTGCGATTAACAGCACGAGGCCATCTAAATGCATCAAGAACAACAAGCTACTGCACTCTAACAGGACAACAAAGCACATGGCAGGGATCCACTCAAAATGCTTGACAAAAGATGAACACTGAGCTACAGCTAATTCACTCAATAGCAGGTTCAAACAAGCATGGCAAAAGTGCAAAAGATAACAGGTTACAGACTTGGTGAAAATAACAACATGCCAGGAATTTACCATCAGGAAGCAATGTTTAGAGCACGGCAACAACATGCTACAGGCACATATCATGGCAAATAAAGGCATGGCATGAAGCTACTCAAAGCATACAACAAAAGTCCCTTACTGACCATAAGCCAAATGGGATCGGAAAAGACAATGGCAACCATGTGAACATAGCAAGTTCCGTTGACAGATTCAGACTTAGTAGAAAACTGGAACATGGCAAAACAGATATCAAGTAGGCATGTTTACGAGCTCGATGCACTCACCACAAGGCATTGCATAACAAACTAAGCATACACCCAGCAAGTAGACATGGCATAGAAGCTAAACATGGCAAGAACAACCTCATAGCATGCACGGATCAACTACAACAACCTCGGCAAAATTGCTGAACATGTAAACAATCTGCCAGGAACATTTTATAGCAAAAGTAGAGCTCAATTGAGTCAAGCTAGGGTGCTCCATAATTGCAAATAAAGACATGGATGGATAGAGCACAACAATATCTACAAAACATACTTACTGGTCATGCCCAAAAGAGGCATGGATCACTCGGTAGCAACATGAATACATGGCATAAAAATATAATCAGGGAAAAAACTTTGAAGATTTCTAAGTCCCTGAAATCAGCAACATTACGAGAGCTACTTTGCATGCTTGTGCTAGTCACCACAAAGATCACAAAAATACATGGCATACACCCCTATAAAGATGGCATGGCATACTTCAAAGCACATGTAGGGCTTATGTTCATAGGAGGCACACATTAAACATGGAAAAAATGACAAATTTCCAAACTCTGATAAGAATCTGAAACTAATATAAACTAGCACTCTTGCAACAGCATTTAGGGCATCAAGATGAGCTCAAATGAACATGGTGCAATGGAATGAAATGAAGTACTCGTCGAGACGAACAATTTGATATGCTACACGCCCAAAACAGAGCCACGGGTGCAGAGTTATTATGCGAAGAAAAACGCTAAAATTATCTGGGACTTGGGGAAAAAGTCAACCTCTCCAGGTCTAGGGTTCCTCGCGGGCGCACGAACCGAGGAGCTCCGACGAGGCAATGAGCTTATTTCGGCGAGGGGAAGGCGAGGGGGAGCTAGAGAAGGCGAATCCGGTCGGATCCGAGGTGCGCCGGCGACAAGGAGGCATCGGACGGCGGGGGCAGCAGCTCCCGTGGCGATGCGACGAGCGGCGAAGGCGGCGCGGCGTCGGAGGTCGACGGCGGGGCGGCGACCGGGCAAGGAGGTCGATGGCGGCGGCGGCAGGGCGCGCGGATCCCGCAGCGAGGCCGGCGAGCAACGCAGTGCGGCGGAGCGGGCGGCGCGCGATGCGGGCGGCGTCGGGCAGCGGTGCCGGGCCGGGAGGGCTGCGGTTGGGCCCCGGCAGGCCCGTGTAGTGGTGCGCGGTGAAGTGGGGCGGCCCCGCTGACGTGGCTCGCTCCGGTTGGGTGCGGGCGACGGCGGCGCTAATGTGACGTGATGCTATTGTCCGGGGCGACGTGGCTAGAGGCGGTGGACAATTCCGGCGCGGCGTGGACGCGTCCGGCGGCGCGAGGGGAAGGATTTTAGGGTTTCGTCCGCGAATTTCAGGGGAGAGGACATAAATATAGGTAGAGGGATCTAGGAGACTCCAAATTGAGCACGGTTTGCGGCCACGCGATCGTGATCGAACGACCGAGATGATGGAAGGGGTTTTGGTTGGTTGGGCCACTTTGGAGAGGTGTTGGGCTGCAACACACACGAGGCCTTCTCGGCTCCTCGGTTAATCGTTGGAGTATCAAACGAAGTCCGAATGGCAGGAAACTTGACAGGCGGTCTACCGGTAGTAAACCAAGGCCGCTTGGCAAGTCTTGGTCCAATCCGAGAACGTTTAACACCCGCACATGAAAAGAGGTAGAAAGGGACACCGGAGGACATACGAGCGCCGGAATGCAAAACGGACAACGGGGAAAATGCTCGGGTGCGTGAGCCGAACATGTATGCAAATGCGATGCACATGATGACATGATATGAGATGCATGACAAAGACAAAAGCACACGAAGACAAAAACCTGACAATGAGGCAATATCATAACTTAGTGACGGAAATGGCAAGAGTTGGAATACAAATATGGAAGGTTACACACGGGGTGTTACAACACTCCACCACTACGAAAGGATCTCGTCCCGAGATCTAGGACTGGAAAAAAACTCTGGGTACTCAGAACAGAGGTGGTCCTCGCGTTCCCAGGTGGCTTCACGGTCGAAATGATGTGACCACTTGACTTTCCGGAATTTGATAGACTTGTTGCGAGTCTTGCGCTCAGTTTCTTCAAGAATAGCAACGGGGTGCTCATGATAAGACAGGTATTCTTGGAGATCAATCTCTTCAAAGTTGATGGTGCGGTCAGGAGTCTTGAAACACTTGCGGAGTTGAGACACGTGAAACACGTCGTGCACGTTTGCAAAGTTGGATGGAAGCTCAACTTGATAGGCGAGATCGCCTCTTTTGCCAACGATCTTGAAAGGACCCACGTATCTAGGGGCAAGCTTCCCTTTGATACCGAAGCGACGAGTACCTTTCATTGGAGAGACACGTAGGTAGACATGGTCTCCAATCTCGAAAGCCAAGTCACGATGCTTGCTATCATAGTAACTGTTCTGGTGCGATTGCGCGGCTTTGAGATTTTCGCGAATGACTTTGCACATTTCTTCAGCCTTTGTGATCAACTCATTGCCAAGAAGTTGACGTTCACTAGTCTCTGACCAGTTAAGAGGAGTATGGCACTTCCTGCCATAGAGAATCTCGAATGGGGCCTTGCCCGAACTCGCTTGGAAGCTGTTGTTGTAGGAGAACTCGGCATATGGAAGACAATCTTCCCACTTCATACCGAAAGAGATGACACAAGCCCTGAGCATATCTTCAAGAATTTGATTGACTCGCTCGACTTGGCCACTGGTTTGAGGATGAAAGGTTGTGCTGAAGCGAATGTTGGTGCCCATGGCCTTCTGAAAAGAATACCAGAACTTAGAGGTAAAGATGCTGCCACGATCTAAAGATATCAACTGCGGAATGTCGTGCAAGGAGACAATCCTGGAGGTATATAGCTCTGCCAACTGAGCTGCTGTGATAGATTCTTTGATAGGAAGAAAATGAGCCACTTTGGTGAGCTTGTCGATGAAAACAAAGATAGCATCATTGCCACGCTTGGACTTTGGAAATCCAGTCACGAAGTCCATCTCAATATGGTCAAACTTCCATTCTGGAATGGCAAGAGGTTGGAGGAGACCAGCTGGTCATTGGTGTTCTGCCTTCACTCTTCTGCAGACATCACATTCATTCACGAACTGAGCAATCTCGCGCTTCATTCGAGTCCACCAATACGACTGCTTGAGGTCCTGGTACATCTTTGTACTTCCCGGGTGAATATAGAGGAGTGAACTTTGAGCCTTGTTCATAATGACTTTACGAAGGTCGCCCTTAGGAACAACAACGCGATCCTCGAAGAATAGAGTATCCTTGTCATCAAGATGATAGCACTTGTACTTGGGTTGACTCTTGGCAATCCCAATCTTCACCTTCTTCACCATAGCATCAAGTTGAGCCTCGCGAATCTGATCTTCCAAAGTAGGAGAGACTTGGAGATTGGCAAGGAATCCTTGAGGAACAACTTGGAGATTGAGTTTGCGGAAAGCTTCACAAAGCTCTGGTTGGTAGGGTTTGATGATCAGACTGTTGCAGTAAGCCTTCCTACTCAATGCGTCAGCAATTACATTGGCCTTGCCTGGAGTATATTCAATACTCGGATTATACTCTTGAATCATCTCGACCCAACGAGTCTGCCTGAGGTTGAGGTTTGGCTGAGTGAAGATGTACTTGAGGCTCTTATGATCAGTAAAGATGTCCACTTTCCTTCCCAATAAGAGATGTCTCCATGTTAAAAGAGCATGGACAACTGCCGCCAACTCGAGGTCATGAGTGGGGTAGTTCTTTTCATTGGGCTTCAACTGGCGAGAGGTATAGGCCACAACTTTCTTCTCTTGCATCAACACTGCAGCGAGACCTTGAAGGGAAGCATCACAAAAGACCTCGAACGGTTTGGATTCATCAGGAGCAGTCAGAACTGGAGCAAGGACTAACTTCTCTTTCAGGGTGTTGAAAGCGATGTCACATTCAGGCGACCAGACATACTTCACATGCTTCTGGAGAAGGTTGGAAAGAGGCTTCGCGATCTTTGAGAAGTTCTCAACGAACCTCCGACAATAGCTTGCGAGACCAAGGAAGCTGTGGAGTTGCTTCACATTCTGAGGCGGTTCCCAATTCACAATTGCAGACACCTTCTCAGGATTCACAGCTATGCCCTTGGCAGAGATGATATGTCCAAGGTAGAGAACCTCATCGAGCCAAAACTCACACTTTGAAAACATCGCATAGAACTGATGTTCTCTGAGTTTATCCAGCACCAATCTCAAGTGATTGGCATGATCTTCCTTGTTCTTGGGAAAGACCAGAATGTCATCGAGGTAGACCAAGACGAAGTCATTTGTGTAGGCGTTGAAGATGAAGTTCATCATGCGAGATAATGTTGGAGGAGCGTTGACAAGGCCGAAAGACATGACAGTGTATTCATATGAACCATAGCTTGTTCTGAATGCTGTCTTGGGGATATCCTCTTCATGAATGCGGATCTGATGATAGCCCATACGAAGGTCAAGCTTGGAGAATACTTGAGAACCTTTGAGTTGTTCAAAAAGCTCGTTGATGTTGGGAAGTGGGTACTTGTTCTTTATGGTCTTCTTGTTCAATGGACGGTAGTCGACACAAAGTCAGTCCGTTCCATCCTTCTTCTTGACGAAAAGAACACCACAACCCCGTGGAGAAGAACTTGGTCGGATGAGATCCATATGCTCTTGAATATCGAGTTGCTTCTTCAGCTCCTTCAACTCTTCAGGTCCAAGCTCGTAAGGACGTTTGCAAACAGATTCCGTGCCAGGTTCAAGATCGATGACAAATTCAACTGGCCGGTGCGGAGGCATTCCTGGAAGCTCTTCTGGAAAGACTTCTTGATATTCACAAACGCCTAGAATCTGAGAGATGGCATCCAGCTCGCCCTTCTCATCAAGAGAAAACAGTCGAATGGTATCATCACAAGCGGCAAAAACGATTACATCCTCAGACGAATGTGTCAATTGAATCTGCCTGGCAGCACAATCAAGTTGAGTCTTGTGCTTAGAAAGCCAGTCCATTCTGAGAATAAGATCAATATCCGAGTTACCAAGGACCACTGTAGAAGACAGAAACTTATAGTCGCCCAACGTGATAGTAACATCCAGGACCATAGAGCTTGCGTTCATGAATTTACCCGGAGAAACAACTAACAACTGTCTAGGTAAATCTTGGAAAGGCAACTCATGCTTAGATGCAAATGGTCTTGAAATGAAACAATGCGATGCACCAGTGTCTAAAAGAACTTTTGCAGGAATATCGTTAACAGGAAGGTTACCCATGATCACATCTGACGAGTCATCTGCCTGAGCTGCGTTCATCAAGTTGACCTTTGTAGACTTGGGGTTATGCTTGACCACTGCGGTACTAGAAGATCTCACAGGAGGAGGAGGAAGACGCCTCTGATTGAAGCATTTGTTTCCATAGTGACCGTTCTGCTGACACTTGTTGCACGTGACCGCTGAAAGCGGACGGTGATACGGAGCACTAGATCTTGGAGCTTGAGACGAAGTCTTGTTGTGAAAGCCTAGGTTGGGTGGGTGGGAAGATCCATTGCCACCTTTGCTCTTCTGCTGATAAGGCTGACGGACCGGAGGAGGAGGAGGCAACCAATACTTTGGCTGCTTAGTTGCCACTTGAGTTGAGGAAGAAGGAGTTGCATCCCTGACTCATTTCTTGGAAGCATCGCACTTGAGCTGAGCAGTCTCTTGTTTCAGTGCCATGTTGTAAAACTCATCGTACTTCTTCAGCTCAAAAAGCACGAGAGCTAGTTGGAGATATTCTATGAGGCCACCTCTGAACTGAAATCATGCTCTTCTCGTCAGGGACGTCTTGCTTAGCGAAAGGAGCAAGCTTCTGGAACATGATGTTATACTGGTAAACAGACAAGTTGCCTTGCTTCAGGTTGCAGAATTCCTCACGCTTGCTCTCCACAACACTCTGAGGAATGTGGTGAGCTTTGAAGTCTTGACGGAATTCATCCCAGGTAATCACACGACCTCCTCTGGAATCTTTGTATTGCTGATACCACTCTGCAGCTTGGTCTTTGAGTTGGAACGAAGCAAACTTGACAAAGTCATCAGGCCTGACATTGCTGCACTCAAAATGCTTGCAGATATCCACGAGCCAATCATCAGCATCTGTTGCCTCGACACAGTTGCTGAAGGTCTTTGGCTGGTTTGCGAGGAACTGGTTGAGTGTAGCAAACTGATTCTGAAAGTTGCCATGGCCTTGATTTCCTTGGTTGCGCTCTTGCAAGAGTTGCATAAGCATCTGCGTGTTGGCATTGGTAGAGGCCATCACAGCTTTCCATGCCTCCGGAGGTGGAGGTGGTGGCGGTGGTTCAGGGTTCTGACGCATTGGAGGAGTCATCCTGAAGAGGGTGACATCCGTTAGCATCTTGACACACAAATATTCAAGCTGAATCAAATGGATCGAAATTGCAACATATAGTCTTAACATCCGAACAAGAATGAACGAATGAAATCCAATTGAAATGGTCACACTTCCATATTTTCAGAAGCCACTTAGATAGAGGTAGAAGAATAAAACAACAAGGTACGGACAAGAACAAATACTTGGTGAGGATTACCCATTCACAAACCAAATATTCGCGGAAGAAATACTAGAGCTACATGAATTCCCACCTATGAAACTCCCGAAATTTTCCCGATTATGCAATCAGGTGTTGGGGATACAGGGGAAGCATAATATCTCACCCAAAGCTAGCAAATCCTACATCCAGTTGTATCCATCCTTCAACACATAACCAAGAAACCTTCGGAAATCATTTACCTCAACCTTCAAAAAGCATCCGTTATACGAGTTATGGCAATACTCCCAAACTCCCGCCCCATTACTAGGTGGCGTCGAGGTTATCTCACCAACAAGTGCATAAAAGAGATTTTCGATGTCGGCGAAACTTATGTATTCCAGAATTGCAATGATAAAATTGTGACGACAACACCTCGGAGCTCAACTCCCCGGGACACTGCCACAACCCCTAAACGTCAGGAGGCACCAAGAACAATGTTCTCGTCACAAATCCATTGGAATGATTCCAAGATACCCGCGTGATCCTAAAAACTTTTTTAGTGAAATTTGAGAAGAGAAGAGTCAAAACTCTACGTCAGGATGCCTCACCAGAGCGACGAAGGGACTGAGGAGTAAAAAGAATCCTACTCTCCGATATATATAGTCCTAAATGACTCAAAACATTTTTCTAGACTCAACAACGCCAACGATTCGATCAAGCAGGGGGCTCCTAAGTCGGGGAAGGCTCTGATTACCAACTTGTAACGCCCACGATGCGGCTATATCTCCCACGTGTCGAAGCACGACTTAGAGGCATAACCGCTTGTAAGCAATGTCGCAAGTGGGGTAATCTTCACACAACCCACGTAATGAATAAGGAAAAGAGGTACATAGTTGGCTTACACTCGCCACGTCACACAATAGCATAAATATCATTACATTCATCTAGATACAATCAAGGTCCGACTACGGAACCAAAATAAAGACAACCCCAAATGCATAATGTCCCCGATCGCCCAACTGGGCTCCACTACTGATCGTCTGGAAAGGAAACATAGTATCGTCCTGAGTCCTCATCGAACTCCCACTTGAGCTAGGTCGAATCTCCTGGAGCGGTATCACCGGTCCCTGCATCTGGTTTGAAGTAATCTGTGAGTCACGAGGACTCAGCAATCTCACACCCTCGTGATCAAGACTATTTAACCTTATAGGTAGGGAAAAGGTATGAGGTGGAGCTGCAGCAAGCACTAGCATATATGGTGGCTAACATACGCAAATGAGAGTGAGAAGAGAGAGGCAAGGCACGATCGATAAAGTATGATCAAGAAGTGATCCTAGAACAACCTATGTTAAAGCATAACACGAGACCGTGTTCTCTTCCCAGACTCCGCTCAAAAGAGACCATCACGGCCACACACTCTGTTGATTCATTTTAATTAAGTTAAGTTTCAGGTTTTCTACAACCAGACATTAACAAATTCCCATCTGCCCATAACCACAGGCATGGCTTTCGAAAGATCAAATCCCTGCAGGGTGTCCTAACTTAGCCCATCACAAGCTCTCACGGTCAACGAAGGATATTCCTTCTCCCAAGACGATCCGATCAGACTCGGAATCCCGGTTACAAGACATCTCGACAATGGTAAAACTAAACCAGTGAAGCCGCCTGAATGTGCCGACAAATCCCGATAGGAGCTGCACATATCTCGTTCTCAGGGCACATCGGATGAGCCAGACGCCGGGTTGGCATAGACCCTGGTTGCCCAGGGGGCGCCGGACATCGCTCAGGTTGGACCAATACTTAGAGAAGCACTGGCTCGGGGTGTTAAAATAAAGATGACCCTTGAGTCCGCGAAACCCGAGGGAAAAAGGCTAGGTTGCAAATAGTAAAACCAAGGTTGGGCTTTGCTGGAGGAGTCTTATTCAAGGCGAACTGTCAAGGGGTTCCCATTATATCCTAACCGTGTAAGGAACGCAAAATCAAGGAACATAACACCGGTATGACGGAAACTAGGGCGGCAAGAGTGGAACAAAACACCAGGCATAAGGCCGAGCCTTCCACCCTTTACCAAGTATATAGATGCATTAAAGTAGACAAGATATAATAATGATATCCCAACAATAAACATGTTCCAACAAGGAACAAACTCCAATCTTCACCTGCAACTAGCAACGCTATAAGAGGGGCTGAGCAAAGCGGTAACATAGCCAAACAACGGTTTGCTAGGACAAGGTGGGTTAGAGGTTTGACGTGGCAATATGGGAGGCATGATAAAGCATGGTGGTAGGTATCATAGCATAGGCATAGCAATAGAGCGAGCAACTCGCAAGCAAAGATGGAAGTGATTTCGACGGTATGGTCATCTTGCCTGCAAAGTTCTCCGAGTTGACGTTAGCTTGATCCTCGTAAGCGTACTCAACGGGTTCCTCGATCACGTACTCGTCTCCCGGCTCTACCCAAAGTAAGAACACAAGCAAAGGGAGACACAATCAACCACGGTGCAATGCACAAGCAACATGATCCAAAACATGGCATGATATGCAGGATGTGATATGCGATGCATATGCATGCTTCCGAAAGGAAAGATTGAACCTGGCCTCAACTTGGAAAACCAAGAGTGCCACTGGAAAGATGAGTTGATTTCGGTCATAATCCATATAAAGATCACCGGAATCGGATGCACGGTTTGCAAATGACAAGCAAAACAAACATGGCACCGATCTGTGATTAACAGCACGAGGCCATCTAAATGCATCAAGAACAACAAGCTACTGCACTCTAACAGGACAACAAAGCACATGGCAAATAAAGGCATGGCATGAAGCTACTCAAAGCATACAACAAAATTCCCTTACTGACCATAAGCCAAAAGGGATCAGAAAATACAATGGCAACCATGTGAACATAGCAAGTTTCGTTGACAGATTCACACTTGGTAGAAAACTGGAATATTGCAAAACAGATATCAAGTAGGCATGTTTACGAGCTCGATGCACTCACCACAAGGCATTGCATGACAAACTAAGCATACACCCAGCAAGTAGACATGGCATAGAAGCTAAACATGGCAAGAACAACCTTATAGCATGCACGGATCAACTACAACAACCTCGGCAAAATTGCTTAACATGTAAACAATCTGCCAGGAACATTTTATAGCAAAAGTAGAGCTCGATTGAGTCAAGCTAGGGTATCCATAATTGCAAACAAAGAAATGGATGGATAGAGCACAACAATATCTACAAAACATACTTACTGATCATGCCCAAAAGGGGCATGGATCACTCGGTAGCAACACTCCACCACTATGAAAGGATCTCGTCCCAAGATCTAGGACTGGAAAAAAAACTCTGGGTACTCAGAACGGAGGTGGTCCTCGCGTTCCCAGGTGGCTTCACGGTCAGAATGATGTGACCACTTGACTTTCCGGAATTTGATAGACTTGTTGCGAGTCTTGCGCTCAGTTTCTTCAAGAATAGCAATGGGGTGCTCATGATAAGACATGTCTTCTTGGAGATTAATCTCTTCAAAGTTGATGGTGCGATCAGGAGTCTTGAAACGATTGCAGAGTTGAGACACGTGAAACACGTCGTGCACGTTTGCAAAGTTGGATGGAAGCTCAAGTTGATAGGCGAGATCGCCTCTTTTGCCAATGATCTTGAAAGGACCCATATATCTAGGGGAAAGCTTCCCTTTGATACCGAAGCGATGAGTACCTTTCATTGGAGAGACGCGGAGGTAGACATGGTCTCCGATCTCGAAAGCCAAGTCACGATGCTTGCTATCATAGTAACTCTTCTGGCGTGATTGCGCGGCTTTGAGATTTTCGCGAATGACTTTGCACATTTCTTCAGCCTCTGTGATCAAGTCATTGCCAAGAAGTTGACGTTCACCAGTCTCTGACCAGTTAAGAGGAGTACGGCACTTCCTGCCATAGAGAATCTCGAATGGGGCCTTGCCCGAACTCGCTTGGAAGCTGTTGTTGTAGGAGAACTCGGCATATGGAAGACAATCTTCCCACTTCATACCGAAAGAGATGACACAAGCCCTGAGCATATCTTCAAGAATTTGATTGACTCGCTCGACTTGGCCACTGGTTTGAGGATGAAAGGCTGTGCTGAAGCGAATGTTGGTGCCCATGGCCTTCTGAAAAGAATCCCAGAACTTAGAGGTAAAGATGCTGCCATGATCTGAAGATATCAACTGTGGAATGCCGTGCAAGGAGACAATCCTGGAGGTATATAGCTCTGCCAACTGAGCTGCTGTGATAGATTCTTTGATTGGAAGAAAATGAGCCACTTTTGTGAGCTTGTCGATGACAACAAAGATAGCATCATTGCCACGCTTGGACTTTGGAAATCCAGTCACGAAGTCCATCTCAATATGGTCAAACTTCCATTCTGGAATGGCAAGAGGTTGGAGGAGACCAGCTGGTCGTTGGTGTTCTGCCTTCACTCTTCTGCAGACATCACATTCATTCACGAACTGAGCAATCTCGCGCTTCATTCGAGTCCACCAATACGACTGCTTGAGGTCCTGGTACATCTTTGTACTTCCCGGGTGAATAGAGAGGAGTGAATTGTGAGCCTCGTTCATAATGACTTTACGAAGGTCACCCTTAGGAACAACAATGTGATCCTCGAAGAATAGAGTATCCTTGTCATCAAGACGATAGCACTTGTACTTGGGTTGACTCTTGGCAATCCCAATCTTCACCTTCTTCACCATAGCATCAAGAAGTTGAGCCTCGCGAATCTAATCTTCCAAAGTAGGAGAGACTTGGAGGTTGGCAAGGAATCCTTGAGGAACAACTTGGAGATTGAGTTTGCGGAAAGCTTCACAAAGCTCTGGTTGGTAGGGTTTGATAATCAGACTGTTGCAGTAAGCCTTCCTGCTCAATGCATCAGCAATTACATTGGCCTTGCCTGGAGTATATTCAATACTCGGATTATACTCTTGAATCATCTCAACCCAACGAGTCTGCCTGAGGTTGAGGTTTGGCTGAGTGAAGATGTACATGAGGCTCTTATGATCAGTGAAGATGTCCACTTTCCTTCCCAATAAGAGATGTCTCGATGTTAAAAGAGCATGGACAACTGCCGCCAACTCGAGGTCATGAGTGGGGTAGTTCTTTTCATTGGGCTTCAACTAGCGAGAGGTATAGGCCACAACTTTCTTCTCTTGCATCAACACTACACCGAGACCTTGAAGGGAAGCATCACAGAAGACCTCGAACGGTTTGGATTCATCACGAGGAATCAGAACTGGAGCAGTGACTAACTTCTCTTTCAGGGTGTTGAAAGCGATGTCACATTCAGGCGACCAGACATACTTCACATGCTTCTAGAGAAGGTTGGAAAGAGGCTTCGTGATCTTTGAGAAGTTCTCAACGAACCTTCGACAATAGCTTGCGAGATCAAGGAAGCTGCAGAGTTCCTCCACATTCTGAGGCGGTTCCCAATTCACAATTGCAGACACCTTCTCAGGATTCACAGCTATGCCCTTGGCAGAGATGATATGTCCAAGGTAGAGAACCTCATCGAGCCAAAACTCGCACTTTGAAAACTTCGCATAGAAATGATGTTCTCTGAGTTTATCCAGCACCAATCTCAAGTGCTTAGCATGATCTTCCTTGTTCTTGGAGAAGACCAGAATGTCATCGAGGTAGACCAAGACGAAGTCATTTGTGTAGGCGTTGAAGATGAAGTTCATCATGCGAGAGAATGTTGGAGGAGCGTTGACAAGGCCAAATGACATGACAGTGTATTCATATGAACCATAGCTTTTTCTGAATGTTGTCTTGGGGATATCCTCTTCACTAATGTGAATCTGATGATAGCCCATACGGAGGTCAAGCTTGGAGAATACTTGAGCACCTTTGAGTTGTTCGAAAATCTCGTTTATGTTGGGAAGTGGGTACTTGTTCTTTATGGTCTTCTTGTTCAATGGACGGTAGTCGACACAAAGTCGGTCCGTTCCATCCTTCTTCTTGACGAAAAGAACACCACAACCCCATGGAGAAGAACTTGGCCGGATGAGACCCATACGCTCTTGAATATCGAGTCGCTTCTTCAGCTCCTTCAACTCTTCAGGTCCAAGCTTGTAAGGACGTTTGCAAACAGGTTCCATGCCAGGTTCAAGGTCGATGATGAATTCAACTGGCCGGTGCGAAGGCATTCCTGGAAGCTCTTCTAGAAAGATGTCTTGATATTCACAAATGACTGGAATCTGAGAGATGGCATCCAGCTCGCCCTTCCCATTGAGAGAAAACATTCGAATGGTATCATCACGAGCGGCAAAAACGATTACATCCTCAGACGAATGTGTCAATTGAATCTGTCTGGCAGCACAATCAAGCTGAGCCTTGTGCTTAGAAAGCCAGTACATTCCGAGAATAAGATCAATATCCGAGTTACCAAGGACCACTGTAGAAGACAGAAACTTATAGTCGCCCAACGTGATAGTAACATCCGGGACCATAGAGCTTGCGTTCATGAATTTAACTGGAGAAACAACTGATAACTGTCTAGGTAAATCTTGGAAAGGCAACTCATGCTTAGATGCAAATGGTCTTGAAATGAAACAATGCGATGCACCAGTGTCTAAAAGAACTTTTGCAGGAATATCATTAACAGGAAGGTTACCCATGATCACATCTGACGAGTCCTCTGCCTGAGCTATGTTCATCAAGTTGACCTTTGCAGACTTTGGGTTATGCTTGACCACTGCGGTACTAGCAGATCTCATAGGAGGAGGAGGAGGAGGAAGACGCCTCTGATTGAAGCATTTGTTTGCATAGTGACCCTTCTGCTGACACTTGTTGCACGTGACCTCTGAAAGTGGACGGTGATACGGAGCACTAGATCTTGGAGCTTGAGACGAAGTCTTGTTCTGAAAGCCTGGGTTGGGTGGGTGGGAAGATCCATTGCCACCTTTGCTCTTTTGCTGATAAGGCTGACGGAACGGAGGAGGCAACCAATACTTTGGCTACTTAGTTGCCACTTGAGTTGAGGAAGAAGGAGTTGCATCCTTGACTCGTTTCTTGGAAGCATCGCACTTGAGCTGAGCAATCTCTTGTTTCAGTGCCATGTTGTAAAACTCATCGTACTTCTTCGGCTTAAAAAGCACGAGATCTAGTTGGAGATCTTCTCTGAGGCCACCTCTGAACTGATAAATCATGCTCTTCTCGTAGGGACGTCTTGCTTAGCGAAACGAGCGAGCTTCTGGAACATGATGTTATACTGGTAAACAGACAAGCTGCCTTGATTCAGGTTGCGGAATTCCTCACGCTTGCTCTCCACAACACTCTGAGGAATGTGGTGAGCTTTGAAGTCTTGACAGAATTCATCCCAGGTAATCACACGACCTCCTCTGGAATCTTTGTATTGCTGATACCACTCTGCAGCTTGGTCTTTGAGTTGGAATGAAGCAAACTTGACAAAGTCCTCAGGCCTGACGTTGCTGCACTCGAAATGCTTGCAGATATGCACGAGCCAATCATCAGCATATGTTGCCTCGACACAGTTGCTGAAGGTCTTTGGCTGGTTTGCGAGGAACTGGTTGAGTGTAGCAAACTGATTCTGAAAGTTGCGATGGCCTTGATTTCCTTGGTTGTGCTCTTGCAAGAGTTGCATAAGCATCTACGTGTTGGCATTGGTAGCGGCCATCACAGCTTGCCATGCCTCCGGAGGTGGAGGTGGTGGCGGCGGTTCAGGGTTCTGACGCGTTGGAGGAGTCATCCTGAAGAGGGTGACATCCGTTAGCATCTTGACAGACAAATATTCAAGCTGAATCAAATGGATCGAAATTGCAACATATAGTCTTAACATCCGAACAAGAATGAACGAATGAAATCCAATTGAAATGGTCACACTTCCATAAATTGAGAAGCCACTTAGATAGAGGTAGAAGAATAAAACAACAAGGTACAGACAAGAACAAATACTTGGTGAGGATTACCCAATCACAAACCAAGTATTCACGGAAGAAATACTAGAGCTACATGAATTCCCACCTATAAAACTCCCGAAATTTTCCCGGTTATGCAATCAGGTGTTGGGGATACAGGGGAAGCATAATATCTCACCCAAAGCTAGCAAATCCTACATCCAGTTGTATCCATCCTTCAACACATAACCAAGAAACCTTCGGAAATCATTTACCTCAACCTTCGAAAAGCATCCATTATACGAGTTATGGCAATACTCCTGAACTCCCGCCCCAGTACTGGGTGGCATCGAGGTTATCTCACCAACAAGTGCATAAAAGAGATTTTCGATGTCGGCGAAACTCAGGTATTCCAGAAGTGCAACGATAAAATTGTGACGACAACACCTCGGAGCTCAACTCCCCGGGACACTGCCACAAACCCTAAATGTCAGGAGGCACCAAGAACAATGTTCTCGTCACAAATCCATTGGAACTATTCCAAGATACCCGCGTGATCCTAAATTTTTTTAGTGAAATTTGAGAAGAGAAGAGTCAAAACTCTACGTCAGGATGCCTCACCAGAGCGACGAAGGGACTGAGGAGTAAAAAGAATCCTACTCTATGATATATATATATAATCCTAAATGACTCAAAACATTTTTCTAGACTCAACAACGCCAACGATTCGATCAAGCAGGGGGCTCCTAAGTCGGGGAAGGCTCTTATTACCAATTTGTAACGCCCACGATGCGGCTATATCTCCCACGTGTCGAAGCACGACTTCGAGGCATAACCGCATTGTAAGCAATGTCGCAAGTGGGGTAATCTTCACACAACCCATGTAATGAATAAGGAAAAGAGGTACATAGTTGGCCTACACTTGCTACGTCACACAATAGCATAAATATCATTACATTCATCCAGATACAATCAAGGTCCGACTACGGAACCAAAATAAAGACAACCACAAATGCATAATGTCCCCGATCGCCCAACTGGGCTCCACTACTGATCATTTGGAAAGGAAACGTAGTATCATCCTGAGTCCTCATCGAACTCCCACTTGAGCTCAATCGAATCTCCTAGAGCGGTATCATCGGTCCCTGCATCTGGTTTTGAAGTAATCTGTGAGTCACAGGGACTCAGCAATCTCACACCCTCGCGATCAAGACTATTTAAGCTTATAGGTAGGGAAAAGGTATGAGGTGGAGCTGCAGCAAGCACTAGCATATATGGTGGCTAACATACTCAAATGAGAGCGAGAAGAGAGAGGCAAGGCACGATCGATAAACTATGATCAAGAAGTGATCCAAGAACAACCTACGTTAAAGCATAACACGAGACCGTGTTCTCTTCCCGGACTCCGCCGAAAAGAGACCATCACGGCCACACACTCTGTTGATTCATTTTAATTAAGTTAAGCTTCAGGTTTTCTACAACCGGACATTAACAAATTCCCATCTTCCCATAACCGCGGGCATGGCTTTCGAAAGATCAAATCCCTACAGGGTGTCCCAACTTAGCCCATCACAAGCTCCCATGGTCAACGAAGGATATTCCTTCTCCCAAGACGATCCGATCAGACTCGGAATCCCGGTTACAAGACATCTCGACAATGGTAAAACTAAACGAGCAAAGCCGCCCGAATGTGCTGACAAATCCTGATAGGAGCTGCACATATCTCATTCTCAGGGCACATCGGATGAGCCAGACGTCGGGTTGGCATCGACCCTGGTTGCCCAGGGGGCGCCGGACATCGCTTAGGTTGGACCAACACTTAGATAAGCACTGGCCCGGGGGGGTTAAAATAAAGATGACCCTTGAGTCCGCGAAACCCAAGGAAAAAGGCTAGGTGGCAAATAGTAAAACCCAGGTTGGGCATTGCTGGAGGAGTTTTATTCAAGGCGAACTGTCAAGGGGTTCCCATTATAACCGAACCGTGTAAGGAACGCAAAATCAAGGAACATAACACCGGTATGACGGAAAGTAGGGCGGCAAGAGTGGAACAAAACACCAGGCATAAGGCCGAGCCTTCCACCCTTTACCAAGTATATAGATGCATTAAAGTAGACAAGATATAATAATGATATCCCAACAATAAACATGTTCCAACAAGGAACAAACTCCAATCTTCACCTGCAACTAGCAACCCTATAAGAGGGGCTGAGCAAAGCGGTAACATAGCCAAACAACGGTTTGTTAGGACAAGGTGGGTTAGAGGTTTGACATGGCAATATGGGAGGCATGATAAAGCATGGTGGTAGGTATCTTAGCATAGGCATAGCTATAGAGCAAGCAGCTAGCAAGCAAAGATAGAAGTGATTTCGAGGGTATGGTCATCTTGCCTGCAAAGTTCTCCGAGTTGACGTTAGCTTGATCCTCGTAATCGTACTCAACAGGTTCCTCGATCACGTACTCGTCTCCTGGCTCTACCGAAAGCAAGAACACAAGAAAAGGGAGACACAATCAACCACGGTGCAATGCACAAGCAACATGATGCAAAACATGGCATGATATGCGGGATGTTATATGTGATGCTTATGCATGCTTCGGGAAGGAATGATTGAACCTGGCCTTAACTTGGAAAACCAAGAGTGCCACTGGAAAGATGAGTTTATATCGGTCGAAATCGATATAAAGATCACCGGAATCTGATGCACGGTTTGCAAATGACAAGCAAAACAAATATGGCACCGATCTGCGATTAACAGCACGAGGCAATCTAAATGCATCAAGAACAACAAGCTACTGCACTCTAACAGGACAACAAAGCACATGGCAGGGATCCACTCAAAATTCTTGACAAAAGATGAACACTGAGCTACGGCTAATTCACTCAATAGCAGGTTCAAACAAGCATGGCAAAAGTGCAAAAGATAATAGGTTATAGACTTAGTGAAAATAACAACATGCCAGGAATTTACCATCAAGCAATGTTTAGAGCATGACAACAACATGCTACAGGCACATATCATGGCAAATAAAGGCATGGCATGAAGCTACTCAAAGCATACAACAAAAGTCCCTTACTGACCATAAGCCAAAAGGGATCAGAAAATACAATGGCAACCATGTGAACATAGCAAGTTTCATTGACAGATTCAGACTTAGTAGAAAACTGGAACATGGCAAAACAGATATCAAGTAGGCATATTTACGAGCTCGATGCACTCACCACAAGGCATTGCATGACAAACTAAGCATACACCCAGCAAGTAGACATGGCATAGAAGCTAAACATGGCAAGAACAACCTCATAGCATGCACGGATCAACTACAACAACCTCGGCAAAATTGCTTAACATGTAAACAATCTGCCAGGAACATTTTATAGCAAAAGTAGAGCTCGATTGAGTCAAGCTAGGGTGCTCCATAATTTGAAACAAAGACATGGATGGATAGAGCACAACAATATCTACAAAACATACTTACTGATCATGCCCAAAAGAGGCATGGATCACTCGGTAGCAACATGAATACATGGCATAAAAATATAATCAGGGAAAAAACTCCTTGATGAAAGCTTCAATGGACCTGTCCCTCTAGGTGCTGATCGTCTCCCATTGCTCATCCCGGCGCCCACATATCTGGTAGATGGTGTCCTTAAGTTCCTTGTGATAAACTTCGCCGATGCATCCAATGGCGATGTGGGTTGCCATGCTCTTTCCTAGACTCGAGGTTGGTGCATCAAAGGAAAACTCTATGGGCTCAGTGACTGGCGTGAATGTCCTTCCTGGAACTTGAACTCGAGTCATCCATCACTCCTCTTTTGGTAAAGTGGTGGTGTAGGTCCCAGTGAAGCTTGGTATTCCGATGTTCAGGTACCTAGTGACTTCCTTCAAGTGTCGCCCAAAAGGGGTGTCTTCATCCGGTTGTGCAAACTTGTTCCTTGAGTCCGCCATCCTATAGAGTAGAAAGCGGAGAGGAGTCATAAATAAGTAGAGAAGAGTGACCTATGGATCATCTTAGTGGTCATGTCCTACAATCAGTGTGTGCTCTGATACCATCTTGTAGCGATCCGACCTCAGGCGGTCAAATCTCTGTGTATAAGTGTCATCCCTGGATCGGTAATGCTGACACACACAATACTTGAAGGATTTATAATAGAGTTGCAATCACACACTTATTACATCGAATGTCTCAAAAGAGAACTTATTACAGTAAATATGTCTTAAGGCCATCTAAAAAGATAACAGCGGAAGGTTTGGAAGATAAAGTGAGTCCATCAACTTCAACGGCATAGCTGAGTGCACGACAATGACCTAGCGCACCTTACTCTTCGTTTGAAAAGTTTGCAACAGGATATGTTGCAGCCCGAAACGGGTCAGCACATGGAATATGTTGGCAATGTAACACAATAGAGCAATGAATAGAATAAATGCTATCCCTACATGCATGTATGGCTAGTGGAGGCTCTATGGTTATAATGTTTTGCGAAAAGCCAATTTTTTCCTACATCAAAGGAATATATTTTGTTTAACTATCATGGTAGTTGATAAACATTAAGAATGGTGAATCCCCATCTCAATCCCAATTAAAGGTAATTAACAACCCTACAAATTAATTTAGAGTGATGAGATCAACATGATAATTCAAGAACCAGATACTCAAGATGTCCATAACCGGGGACACGGCTAACCATGATTAGTTTGTACACTCTGTAGAGGTTTGTGCACTTTTCCCCACAATACTCGATCTCCTCCATTGGATTTCTCGCACTACACGGTGTTTGAGAAATGGATGACCGAGACATAGTCTTTCAGAAGCATTAACTCTAACCCCGGGTAGACAGTACCAACCTACAACCCCTACATCTGCTAGCCTACCACTGGAAGAGGTCAAGCAACATACTCAACTATGCTAGAGCCCATAATAGCTTGTGGCTGCACACAGAACTTTCTAGCATGAATAATCTTATGATCCCTTTGAGCCTGGGTGGCGAACCAAAAAGGACAGCACTAGTATATCCCCAGGTGCCTGCAACCAATCCACCCAGATGTGTATTTAAGTAGCCACCTTAAGTTAACCATTAATTAACAATCTCACATCTGTCAAGGATACACTCAAACCCAATCCACGTCTATGAGCATAGCATGGCATTAAAAGCATAACGTAGAAGTAACTCCCAAGGTTTGATAATAAAGGGCGATAGGTTCTACCTCATCATCTACTTCCCAAAACCCACATGTTAAGAGATCCTACTCATGTAATGGTTGAGGGTTGAACTAATGCATAAAAACTGGGTATGAAAATATTATGATCAATGTGTTACTTGCCTTGCTGACGATCCGCAAACCCTAGAGACTCGTAGTAGCACGCTTCGCACTCTGGGAATTCTACCGCAAAAAAACAGTAGCATACATAAGCACTCAAGCAATGATGCAAGGGTAAAACTCAAATAAGAAGATCAAATCTGAAAGTTCAACTGAAAAGCTTCGATTTGCAAAAAGAATCCATCGAATCGAAGCTAAGGAACTGAAACTACGGTCAAAAGAACTTTGAAAACAAATCTGCTTGAAACCAAATTTTAAATTGTCAAAACCTTGTTCAAGTTGATTAAACAGAAAGAGGGGCTCGAGACGAAGATTTTGGCATTGGTTTCACTGGATTTGGACAAACGGTTTAGAAACGGCGAGGGTTTGAAGATCAGGGGCTAATCTGTGTTAAAAGTAATCGCGGATAGGTCCTTGGCAGAAAAAGAAAATAAAAAGAAAATTCTATCGGGCGAACGTCCGCTAACAGAGACGAACGGGCGAACGCGTTTGTTAAGAACAAACTAACGAGCGAATGCTCGCTAAATAACGAAACCGAAGAAAAACCGAACCGAACCGAGGGTTTTATAAAAACCGGCGATTTTACCTAAAACCGAAAAAAACGACGGCGGATCCGCGAGGTCAACGGCAGCGGCTGGGCAGCGAGAACTGGCGGGCGGGGCGGGGTGTGGCGGCGTGCGCGATAGCGGCGCGAGCACGGTGCTGCAGGCGGCGGCGCGGGGCAGCGCTGAGCGGCGCGAGGCGGCGGTTACGGCGGGTGGTGCGTGGCTCGAGGTGGGGAGGCGAGGGGCGGCGACGAGCGGCCTATAAAGAGGGGAGGGGTTGTGCTTTGAGGAGGGGGCCGGCCGGCGGCGTGGCGGCGTCGGACTCCTTCGGGAGTCCGGCTCGGGGACGAAGGCGATGGCGGCGCGGGAGTAGGCCGGCTGAGCTTCAGCCTAGTCGGTCCGGAACCTTTTTTTTAAATAATTCCGCCAAAAGAAAAATCCTAAAGAAATATAAAAAGTTCTAAAAATTCCAAAAACAATTTTCAGCGTCTAAATAAAATATTTAGAACAAAGTGAACATTTTCTTGGCCTAAAAATGCAATTTTGAAAAATGCATATTTTTTCTAATTCAAATAAAATAGCAATAAAATCCAAATAAAATTATTTATTTGATTTTAAAATTTTACCTCCAATATTCCTTCTATTTTGGAGAAGTCATATTATCTCCTCTCATGTATTTTAGTATTGGAAATATTATTTGGAGAGAAAAATAATTAAAACCAAAGTGATTCACTTTTCAATATATGAGAAAATTCAAATATGAAAATAATAAAATCACCAACTCTCTCCATGGGTCCTTGAGTTGCTTAGGATTTTTAGGATCGCAAAACCAAAATGCGAATAAAATATGATATGCATATGATGACCTATGTATAACATTCCAAATTGAAAATTTGGGATGTTACACGTAGATTGATCTGGTCTGACCTGCTCTATTTTCCAGGTCCTGTCGTAGGTCATATGTGTATCTCCGAGCTGTTGTTTCTCTGCTTTTACGGCGAGGTGGTACGGGCTGGTGTTCGGCTTGAGTTGTCGTTCTGTCCCGGCCACGTGGTGGTCGGTCGGGTCCATCAGCCGCGTTATGCGTAGATGGTATAGGCTCCAGCGCCTCATCGTCGAATTGGGTAGCAGCTTGCGCTTTGGGTAACTCTTTGTTGGGCGCTCGAGGCCGTATCCTTTGGCTGCCAGGACATTAGTCCATCTGTCGTTGAGCAGATCTTGGTCAGCTTGAAGCTTCTGCTGTTTCTTTTTTAGGCTTCTTGTCGTGGCTATTAGCCAGCATTTGAAGCATTCTTGTTCGAGGGGTTCCTCTGGCATGATAAAATCTTCGTCGCCAAGGCTCACGTCGTCCTCAGAGAGTGGCAGATAGTTGATGTCCTCCGAGTCTTCGTTCCCTACTTGCTTGTCGGGGTGAACCTGCCCGTCCTCCCGATCATCCTGTTCGGATGTTGGATCGATGGGGTCTTCTTGGTCTTTGGCGTTCTCCGGGGTATCATTGTCTCCGGTGCTGGTATTGCTATCTTTCCCGCAATGCAATTTAGAGCGGCGCCGCTGACGTCGGCACTTTGGTGGTATCTCAGGAGGTCCGTCCTCGACTGGATCCCTCCCGTTATCGTCGTCGCCTTCTTTATGTGTGTCCACCATGTATACGTCGTATGAGGAAGTGGTCGTCCAGCGTCCGGTGAACGGCGGGTTTTGGGCCTACTCCTCTCCAGCATCGTCGTCCATACTGTCGATGTCTTTGGAGGCGTAGTCAAGCATGTCGGTTAGATCCTTGACAGTGGCTATATAGTGGGTGGTGGGTGGGAAGTAAAATTTCCTATTTTCAGCCCCTAGTCCAGGCTGGGCGCAATTCAGAAGCGGTTCCTCTGTGATGGCGAGGGATCGCATTAAGTCCAGAGCCTCGTTTAAGGGCAAGTTTTGGACGGGGACAGAAGTTTCCTGGCTGAGCCCGTATGATACGGACTTCGAGGGTTTGGAGCTAGTGTCCGGAGAAGAGTCTGACTTTGTGTTGACTGCCGGGGACACTATTCTCTCCGGTTCTCCCGTGTTGAACTCTATAGCCGCAGAGAGTCCGACGGGCTCTAGACTCTCGTCTTTGGACCCGGCGACGCGCTCCGGATATAAGGCTGAAGTGGTGGTTGGGGCCACGAACCCTTGGAAGATCAAGTCCCCTCGGATATCAGTGACATAGTTCAGATTTCTAAAACAGATCTGGTGACCAGGGGCATAACTGTCGATCTGCTCTAGGTGGCCAATAGAGTTGGCACGCGGTACGAATCCGCCGAATACAAAGATCTGGCCGGGGAGAAAAATATCCTTCACGGCAGCATGGTTGTATATGATTGATGGAGCCATCGAGCCTTTCGATGACAGCACAGTGGAACTCTCAATGAAAGCACCGATGTTGGTGTCAAAACTGGTAGATCTCTGGTAGGGGTCCCAAACTGTGCGTCCAAGGATCGAGGGTAACAGGAGGCAGGGGACACAATGTTTACCCAGGTTTGAGCCCTCTTAATGGAGGTAATACTCTACTTCCTGCTTGATTGACTTTGATGAGTATAGGGGTTACAAGAGTTGATCTACCTCGAGATCGTAATGGCTAAACCCTAGCTGCCTAGCCTATGTCCATTCTTATTGCCTCTACGGACTAAACCCTCCGGTTTATATAGACATCGGAGGGGCCTAGGGTTGTATAGAGTCGGTTTACAGAAGAAGGAATCTATACATCTGGACGCCAATCTTGCCATCCACGCAAAGGAGAGTCCCATCCAGACACAAGGGAAGGCCTTGCAAGCAATGTGACTAATGAGTTAGTTATGGGATGATGCATTACGTTACGAGTAAAGATACTTGCCGGTAACGAGATTGAACTAGGTATTGAGATACCGACGATCGAATCTCGGGCAAGTAACATAGCGATGACAAAGGGAACAACGTATGTTGTTATGCGTTTTGACCGATAAAGATCTTCATAGAATATGTAGGAGCCAATATGAGCATCCAGGTTCCGCTATTGGTTATTGACCGGAGATGTGTCTCGGTCATGTCTAGATAGTTCTCAAACCAGTAGGGTCCGCATGCTTAACGTTCGATGACGATTTGTATTATGAGTTTATGTGATGTGATGACCGAAGGTTGTTCGGAGTCCCGGATGAGATCACGGACATGACGAGAAGTCTCGAAATGGTCGAGACATAAATATTGATATATTGGAAGGCTATATTCGAACATAGGAATGGTTCCGGAGAAGTTTGGGTATTTTCTGGAGTACCGGGAGGTTACCGAAACCCCCCGGGGAGTTGATGGGCCTTAGTGGGCCTTAGTGGGAAGGAGAGGCGGCAGCCAGGAGGTGGCGCACCCCCCAAGCCAAGTTCGAATTGTACAAGGGGTTGGGGGTGTGCTCCCCTATCCCTTCCTTCCCTCTTCTCCTTTAGGTGGAAACCTACTAGGACGTGGAGTCCTAGTAGGATTCCTCTTCTCCCGGTGCGCCCTAGCCTGGCCGGCCGGCCTCCCCCTCCCTCCTTTATATATGGGGGCACGGGGAACCCTAGAACACACAAGTTGATCTTTTAACCATGTGCGGTGCCCCCCTCCACAGTTTCACTTCGGTCATATCATCATAGTGCTTACGCGAAGCCCTGCGCCGGTAACTTCATCATCACCGTCACTGCACCGTCGTGTTGACGGAATTCTCCCTTGGCCTCAACTGGATCAAGAGTTCGAGGGACGTCACCGAGCTGAACGTGTGCAGATCGCGGAGGTGTCGTGCTACAACCTCTTGAGCACTGCGTTGGTTTTCCCTTGAAGAGGAAATGGTGCTGCAGCAAAGTAGCGTAGGTATTTCCCTCAGTTTTTGAGAACCAAGGTATCAATCCAGTAGTAGATCACGCTCAAGTCCCACGCACCTACACAAACAAATAAGAACCTCGCAACCAACGCGATAAAGGGGTTGTCAATCCCTTAACAGTCACTAACGAGAGTGAGATCTTATAGATATGATAAGATAATATTTTTGGTATTTTTATGATTAAGATAAATAAAGATGCAAAGTAAAATAAACGGCAATAGAAATAACTAAGTGTTGGAGGATTAATATGATGGAAGATAGACCCCGGGGCCATAGATTTCACTAGTGGCTTCTCTCAAGAGCATAAGTATTACGGTGGGTAAACGAATTATTGTCGAGCAATTGATAGAACTGAGCATAGTTATGAGAATATCTAGGTATTATCATGTATATAGGCATCACGTCCGCGACAAGTAGACCGAAATGATTCTGCATCTACTACTATTACTCCACACATCGACCGCTATCCAGCATGCATCTAGAGTATTAAGTTCATAAGAACAGAGTAATGCTTTAAGGAAGATGACATGATGTAGAGGGATAAACTCATGCAATATGATATAAACCCCATCTTTTTATCCTCGATGGCAACAATACAATATGTGTCGTTTCCCTTTCTGTCACTGGGATCGAGCACCACAAGATTGAACCCAAAGCTAAGCACTTCTCCCATTGCAAGAAAGATCAATCTAGTAGGCCAAACCAAACTAATAATTCGAAGAGACTTGCAAAGATAAACCAATCATACATAAAAGAATTCAGAAGAGATTCAAATATTGTTCATAGATAAACTTGATCATAAGCCCACAATTCATTGGATCTCGACAAACACACTGCAAAACAAGATTACATCAAATAGATCTCCAAGAAGATCGAGAACTTTGTATTGAGATCCAAAGAGAGAGAAGAAGCCATCTAGATAATAACTATGGACCCATAGGTCTGAAGTAAACTACTCACACATCACCGGAGAGGCCATGGAGTTGATGTAGAGGCCCTCCGTGATCAATGCCCCCTCCGGCGGGGCTCCAGAAAAAGCCCCAAGATGGGATCTCTCAGGTACAAAAGGTTGCGGCGGTGGAATTAGGTTTTCGTGGTGCTCCTGGATGTTTGGGAGGTACGTGGATATATATAGGAGGAAGAAGTACGTCGGTGGAGCAACAAGGGGCCCACGAGGGTGGAGGGCGCGCCCCCCTGCCTCGTGTCCTCCTCGATCGTTTCTTGACACCCACTCCAATCCTCCTGGATCATGTTTGTTGAGAAAATCACGTTGCCGAATGTTCCATTCCGTTTGGACTCCGTTTGATATTCCTTTTCGGCGAAACCCTAAAATAGGCAAAAAAACATCAATTTGGGCTGGGCCTCTGGTTAGTAGGTTAGTCCCAAAAATGATATAAAAGTGTAAAATAAAGCCCATTGACATCCAAAATAGATAATATAATAGCATGGACCAATCAAAAATTATAGATACGTTGGAGACGTATCAAGCATCCCCAAGCTTAATTCCTGCTCATCCTCGAGTATGTCAATGATAAAAGAAGTTTTTGATGTGGAATGCTTTCTAACATATTTCTCAATGTAATTTTTCTTTATTGTGGCATGAATGTTCAGATCCGAAAGATTCAAGATAAAAGTTTAATATTAACATAAAAATAATAATACTTCAAGCATACTAACTAAGCAATCATACCTAGATATTCTCATAATTATGCTCAATTCTGTCAATTGCTCAACAGTAATTTGTTTACCTGTCGTGAATACTTATGCTCTCAAGAGAAGCCACTAGTGAAACTTATGGCCCCTGGGTCTATCTTCCATCATATTAATCTTCCAATACTTAGTTATTTTTATTGCCTTTTATTTTACTTTGCATCTTTATCATAAAAATACCAAAAATATTATCTTATCATATCTATCAGATCTCACTCTCGTAAGTGACCGTGTAGGGATTGACAACCCCTTATCGCGTTGGTTGCGAGGATTTATTTTTTTGTGTAGGTACGAGGGACTCGTGCGTGGCCTCCTACTGGATTGATACCTTGGTTCGCAAAAACTAAGGGAAATACTTACGCTACTTTGCTGCACCACCCTTTCCTCTTCAAGGGAAAACCAACGCAAGTGCTCAAGAGGTAGCAAGAAGAATTTCTGGCGCCGTTGCCGGGGAGGCCTACGCAAAAGTCAACATACCAAGTACCCATCACAACCCTTATCTCCCGCATTACATTATTTTCCATTTACCTCTCGTTTTCCTCTCCCCCACTTCACCCTTGCCGTTTTATTCGCCCTCTGTCTCTCTATCCTCCCTCTCTTTCTCTATTTGCCTCTTTTTGCCCGTCCCTCATTTGCTTGTGTGTTGGATTGCTTGCTTGTCACGATGGCTCAAGATAACACTAAATTGTGTGACTTTACCAATACCAACAACAATGATTTTATTAGCACTCCGATTGCTCCTCTTACCGATGCTGAATCTTGTGAAATTAATGTTGCCTTGCTGAATCTTGTCATGAAAGATCCGTTTTCCGACCTTCCTAGTGAAGATGCTGCTACCCATCTATATAGCTTCATTGATTTGTGTGATATGCAAAATAAGAAAGATGTGGATAATGATAATGTTAAATTTAAGCTATTTCCTTTTTCGCTTAGAGATTGTGCTAAAGCTTGTTTTTCGTCTTTGCCTAAAAATAGTATTGATTCTTGGAATAAGTGCAAAGATGCTTTTATCTCTAAGTATTTTCCTCCCGCCAAGATCATCTCTCTTAGAAACGATATTATGAATTTTAAGCAACTTGATCATGAACATGTTGCACAAGCTTGGGAGAGGATGAAATTAATGATACGCAATTGCCCTACGCATGGTTTGAATTTGTGGATGATTATACAAAAAGTTTATGCCAGATTGAATTTTGCTTCTAGAAATCTTTTAGATTCGGCCGTGGGAGGCACTTTTATGTAGATCACTTTAGGAGAAGCTACTCCTAGATAATATTATGGTTAATTATTCTCAATGGCACACTGAAAGATCTACTAATAAGAAAGTGCATGCGATAGAAGAAATTAATGTTTTGAGTGGAAAGATGGATGAACTTATGAAATTATTTGCTAATAAAAGTGTTTCTTCTGATCCTAATGATATGCCTTTGTCTACTTCGATTGAGAATAATAACGAATCTATGGATGTGAATTTTGTTGGAAGGAATAATTTTGGTAACAACGCATATAGAGGAAACTTTAACCCTAGGCCGTATCCTAGTAATTCCTCTAATAATTATGGTAATTCCCACAACAATTCTTATGGAAATTATAATAATATGACCTCTGATTTTGAATCTAATATTAAAGAATTTATTACTTCGCAAAAGAATGTCAATACTTTGATTGAAGAAAAATTGCTTAAGATTGATGAGTTGGCTAGGAACGTTGATAGAATTTCTCTTGATGTTGATTCTTTGAAACTTAGATCTATTCCACCTAAGCATGATATCAATGAGTCTCCCAAAGCCATGAGAATTTCCATTGATGAGTGCAAAGAAAGAACCGCTAGGATGCGTGCTAAGAAAGATTGCTTTATAAAAGCGAGTTATTCTAGTTTCCATGATAATAAAGATGAAGATCTAAAAGTTATTGATGTTTCCCCTATTAAATCTTTGTTTTGCAATAGGAATCTTGATAATGATGGGACTGAATATGATCCACCTTTACCTAGACGACACTCCCAAAATTTGGAATCATTAGATCTTGATGCTAAAATTGTTAAAAGTGGGATTAAAGAAGTCAAAACTTTAAATATTGATGAACCCACTATTTTGGATTTCAAGGAATTTAAATATGACAATTTCTGTTTGATAGATTGTATTTCCTTGTTGCAATCCGTGCTAAATTCTCCTCATGCTTATAGTCAAAATAAAGCTTTTACTAAACATATTGTTGATGCCTTGATGCAATCTTATGAAGAAAAACTTGAGTTGGAAGTTTCTATCCATAGAAAACTTTATGATGAGTGGGAACCTACTATTAAAATTAAAATTAAAGATCATGAATGCTATGCTTTGTGTGATTTGGGTGCTAGTGTTTCCACGATTCCAAAGACTTTGTGTGATTTGTTAGGTTTCCGTGATTTTGATGGTTGCCCTTTAAACTTGCACCTTGCGGATTCCACTATTAAGAAACCTATGGGAAGAATTAATGATGTTCTTATTGTTGCAAATAGGAATTATGTGCCCGTAGATTTTATTGTTCTTGACATAGATTGCAATCCTTCATGTCCTATTATTCTTGGTAGACCTTTCCTTAGAACGATTGGTGCAATTATTGATATGAAGGAGGGGAATATTAGATTCCAATTTCCGTTAAGGAAAGGCATGGAACACTTCTCTAGAAATAAAATTAAATTACCTTATGAATCTATTATGATATCCACTTATGGATTGCCTACCAAAGATGGCAACACCTAGATCTATCCTTGCTTTTTATGCCTAGCTAGGGGCGTTAAACGATAGCGCTTGTTGGGAGGCAACCCAATTTTATATTTATTCCTTGTTTTTTGCTCATGTTTATTAATAAATAATGTATCTATCCTCTGTTTTGGTTGTGTTTTTTGTTTTTAATTAGTGTTGTGCCAAGTAGAACCGTTGGGAAGACTTGGGGAAAGTCTTGTTAATCTTGCTGTAAAAACAGAAACTTTAGCGCTCACGAGAACTACTGCCATTTTTATTTGAAAGTTATATTTAGTTAATTATTTTTGAATATGATTGATAGATAAATTCCTCACGTCCAGCAATTTATTTTACAATTTTTGGGGTTCCATATCTTGCGTTAGCTACAGATTACTACAGACTGTTCTGTTTTTGACAGATTCTGTTTTTTGTGTGTTGTTTGCTTATTTTAATGAATCTATGACTAGTAAAATAGTTTATAAACCATAGAGAAGTTGTAATACATTAGGTTTAACACCAATATAAATAAAGAATGAGTTCATTACAGTACCTTGAAGTGGTGTTTTGTTTTCTTTTGCTAACGGAGCTCACGAGATTTTCTACTTTAAGTTTTGTGTTGTGAATTTTTCAAGTTTTGGGTAAAGATTTGATGGATTATGGAACAAGGAGTGGAAAGAGCCTAAGCTTGGGCATGCCCATGGCACCCCCAAGATAATCTAAGGACACCTAAAAGCCAAAGCTTGGGGATGCCCCAGAAGGCATCCCCTCTTTCGTCTACTTCTATCGGTAACTTTACTTGGAGCTATATTTTTATTTACCACATGATATGTGTTTTGCTTGGAGCGTCTTGTATTATTTGAGTCTTTATTTGTTAGCTTTCCAAAATCATCCTTGCTGCACACACCTTTTTGAGAGAGATACACATGATTCGGAAATTATTAGAATACTCTATGTGCTTCACTTATATCTTTTGAGTTATATAGTTTTTGCTCTAGTGCTTCACTTATATCTTTTAGAGCATGTCGGTGGATTTGTTTTATAGAAACCATTGTTCTCTCATGCTTCACTTAGATTATTTTGAGAGTCCTACAAAACAGCATGGTAATTTGCTTTAATTATTTGAGGCATTCAGGATTAAATAAATAAAATTTTCTTATGAGTGTGTTGAATACTATGAGAAGTTTGAAACTTGATAATTGTTTTGAGATATGGAGATGGTGATATTAGAGTAAAGATAGTTGAGTAGTTGTGAATTTGAGAAATGCTTGTGTTGAAGTTTGTGATTCCCGTAGCATGCACGTATGGTGAACCATTATGTTAAGAAGTCGGAGCATGATGTATTTATTGATTGTCCTCCTTATGAGTGGCGGTCGGGGACGAGCGATGGTCTTTTCCTACCAATCTATCCCCCTAGGAGCATGCACATAGTACTTTGCTTCGATAACTAATAGATTTTCGCAATAAGTATGTTAGTTCTTTATGACTAATGTTGAGTCCATGGATTATACGCACTCTTACCCTTCCACCATTGCTAGCCTCTCTAATACCGCGCACCTTTCGCCGGTATCATACACCCACCATATACCTTCCTCAAAACAGCCACCATACCTATCTATCATGGCATTTCCATAGCCATTCCGAGATATATTTCCATGCAACTTTCCACCGTTCCGTTTATCATGACACGATCCACCATTGTCATATTGCTTTGCATGATCATGTAGTTGACATTCTAGTTGTGGCAAAGCCACCGTTCATAATTCTTCCATATAAGTCACTCATGCATCATTGCTATCCCGGTACACCGCCGGAGGCATTCATATAGAGTCATACTTTATTCTAGTATCGAGTTGTAATCATTGAGTTGTAAATAAATAGAAGTATGATGATCATCATTTTCTAGAGCATTGTCCCAAGTGAGGAATAAAAAAAGGCCATAAAAAAGAGAAAGCCCAAAAATAATTAAAAAAATGAGAGAAAAAGATAGAAGGGACAATGCTAGTATCCTTTCCCACGCTTGTGCTAGTATTGAGTTGTAATCATTGAGTTGTAAATAAATAGAAGTGTGATGATCATCATTCATAGAGTATTGTCCCAAAAAAAGGAGAAAGGCCAAAGAAAAAAAGGAAGGCCCCAAATATATATATATATATATAAAGGGGCAATACTACTATCCTTTTTTCCACACTTGTGCTTCAAAGTAGAACCATGATCTTCATAATAGAGAGTCTCCTATGTTATCACTTTCATATACTAGTGGGAATTTTTCATTATAGAACTTGGCTTGTATATTCCAACGATGGGCTTCCTCAAAATGCCCTAGGTATTCGTGAGCAAGAAAGTTGGATGCACACCCACTTAGTTTCTTTTTGTTGAGCTTTCATATATTTATAGCTCTAGTGCATCTGTTGCATGGCAATCCCTACTCACTCACATTGATATCTATTGATGGGCATCTCCATAGCCCGTTCATACGCCTAGTTGATGTGAGACTATCTTCTCCCTTTTTGTCTTCTGCACAACCACCATTCTATTCCACCTATAGTGCTATGTCCATGTCTCACGCTCATGTATTGCGTGAAGATTGAAAATTTTTGAGAACATTAAAAGTATGAAACAATTGCTTGGCTTGTCATCGGGGTTGTGCATGATTTGAATACTTTGTGTGGTGAAGATGGAGCATAGCCAGACTATATGATTTTGTAGGGATAACTTTCTTTGGCCATCTTATTTTGAAGAGACATAATTGCTTAGTTAGTATGCTTGAAGTATTATTATTTCTATGTAAATATTAAACTTTTGTCTTGAATCTTTCGGATCTGAATATTTGTACCACAATTAAGATAATTGCATTGAAATTATGCCAAGTAGCATTCCACATCAAAAATTCTGTTTTTATCATTTACCTACTCGAGGACGAGCAGGAATTAAGCTTGGGGATGCTTGATACGTCTCCAACGTATCTATAATTTTTTATTGTTCCATGCTATATTATATTTTGTTTTGGACATTATTGGGCTTTATTATACACTTTTATATTATTTTTGGGACTAACCTATTAACCGGAGGCCCAGCCCAGAATTGTTGTTTTTTGCCTATTTTAGGGTTTCGCAGAAAGAGAATATCAAACAGAGTCCAAACGGAATGAAACCTTCGGGAACGTGATTTTTAGAACGAACATGATCCAGAGGACTAGGACCCTACGTCAAGACATCAGCCAGGAGGCCACGAGGTAGGGGGCGCGCCTACCCCCCTAGGCGCGCCCTCCACCCTCGTGGGCCCCCTGTTGCTCTACCGACGTACTCCTTCCTCCTATATATACCTACGTACCCCCAAACTACCAGATACGGAGCCAAAACCCTAATTCCACCGCCGTAACTTTCTGTATCCACGAGATCCCATCTTGGGGCCTGTTCCGGAGCTCCGCCGGAGGGGGCATCGATCACGGAGGGCTTCTACATCAACACCATAGCCCTTCCGATGGAGTGTGAGTAGTTTACCTCAGACCTACGGGTCCATAGTTATTAGCTAGATGGCTTCTTCGCTCTTTTTGGATCTCAATACAAAGTTCTCCCCCTCTCTTGTGGAGATCTATTCGATGTAATCTTCTTTTGCGGTGTGTTCGTTGAGACCGATGAATTGTGGGTTTATGATCAAGTTATCTATGAACAATATTTGAATCTTCTCTGAATTCTTTTATGTATGATTGGTTATCTTTGCAAGTCTCTTCGAATTATCAGCTTGGTTTGGCCTACTAGATTGATCTTTCTTGCAATGGGAGAAGTGCTTAGCTTTGGGTTCAATCTTGCGGTGTCCTTTCCCAGTGACAGTAGGGGCAGCAAGGCACGTATTGTATTGTTGCCATCGAGGATAACAAGATGGGGTTTATTTCATATTGCATGAGTTTATCCCTCTACATCATGTCATCTTGCCTAAAGCGTTACTCTGTTCTCTTGAACTTAATACTCTAGATGCATGTTGGATAGCGGTCAATGTGGAGTAATAGTAGTAGATGCAGGCAGGAGTCGGTCTACTTGTCTCGGGTGTGATGCCTATATACATGATCATACCTAGATATTCTCATAATTATGCTCAATTCTATCAATTGCTCAACAGTAATTTGTTTACCCGCCGTGAATACTTATGCTCTCAAGAGAAGCCACCAGTGAAACATATGGCCCCCGGTTCTATCTTCCATCATATTAATCTTCCAATACTTAGTTATTTTTATTTCCTTTTATTTTACTTTGCATCTTTATCATAAAAGTACCAAAAATATTATCATATCTATCAGATCTCACTCTCGTAAGTGACCATGTAGGGATTGACAACCCCCTATCGCGTTGGTTGCAAGGATTTATTTGTTTGTGTAGGTACGAGGGACTCGTGCGTGGCCTCCTAATGGATTGATACCTTGGTTCTCAAAAACTGAGGGAAATACTTACGCTACTTTGCTGCACCACCCTTTCCTCTTCAAGGGAAAACCAACGCAAGTGCTCAAGAGGTAGCAAGCATCAGGGGGCCCACGAGGTAGGGGGCACGCCCAGGGGGTAGGCGCGCCCCCACCCTCGTGGACAGGGTGTGGGCCCCCTGATGTGGATTCTTCTTCCGGTATTTTCTACATATTCCAAAAATAATCTCCGTTGATTTTCAGGTCATTCCGATAACTTTTATTTGTGCACAAAAATAACACCATGGCAATTTTGCTGAAAACAGCGTCAGTCCGGGATAGTTCCATTCAAATTATGCAAGTTAGAGTCCGAAACAAGGGCAAAAGTGTTTGGAAAAGTAGATACGACGGAGACGTATCAACTCCCCCAAGCTTAAACCTTTGCTTGTCCTCAAGCAATTCAGTTGATAAAACTGAAAGTGATAAAGAAAAACTTTTACAAACTCTGTTTGCTCTTGTTGTTGTAAATATGTAAAGCCAGCATTCAAGTTTTCAGCAAAGATTATGAACTAACCATATTCACAATAACATTTAGGTCTCATGTTTACTCATATCAATGGCAAAATCAACTAGCGAGAAATAGTAATAAATCTCGGATGACAACGCTTTCTCAAAACAATCATAATATGATATAACAAGATGGTATCTCGCTAGCCCTTTCTTAGACCGCAAAACATAAATGCAGAGCACCTTTAAAGATCAAGGACTGACTAGACATTGTAATTCATGGTAAAAGAGATCCAGTCAAGCCATACTCAATGTAAACTAACAGTAATACATGCAAATGACAGCGGTGCTCTCCAACTGGTGCTTTTTAATAAGAGGATGATGACTCAGCATAAAATTAAATAGATAAGCCCTTCGCAGAGGGAAGCAGGGATTTGTAGAGGTGCCAGAGCTAGATTTTGAAATAGAGGTGAATAATATTTTGAGCTATATACTTTCATTGTCAACATAACAACCGAGAGATCTCGACATCTTCCATGCTACACACATTATAAGCGATTCCCAAGCAGAATGGTAAAGTTTATAATCCCCCACCACCAACAAGCATCAATCCATGGCTTTCCCGAAACAATGGGTGCCTCCAACTAACAACAATCCTGGGGGAGTTTTGTTTGCAATTATTTTGATTTGATTTGAACATGGGATTGGGCATCCCGGTGACTAGCCATGTTCTCGTGAGTGAGGAGAGGAGACCACTCCTCTTGAGAATAACCCACCTAGCATGGAGGATACAGACAGCCCTAGTTGATACATGAGCTATTCGAGCATACAAAACAGAATGTTTATTTGAAGGTTTAGAGTTTGGCACATACAAATTTATTTGGAACGGCAGGTAGATACCATATATAGGAAGGTATGATGGACTCATATGGAATAACTTTTGGGGTTTATGAAGTTGGATGCACAAGCAGTATTCCCGCTTAGTACAGGTGAAGGCTAGAAAGAGACTGGGAAGCGACTAGATAGAGAGCGACAACATTCACGAACATGCATTGAAATTAATCAACACCAAATGCAAGCATGAGTAGGATATAATTCACCATGAACATAAATATCGTAGAGGCTATGTTGATTTTGTTTCAACTACATGCGTGAACATGTGCCAAGTCAAGCCACTCGAATCATTCAAAGGAGGATACCACCCTATCATACCACATCACAACCATTTTAATAGCATGTTGGGACGCGAGGTAAACCATTATAAACTCCTAGCAAATTAAGCATGGCATAAGCAACTATAATATCTAATTGTCATTGCAAACATGTTTCATTCATAATAGGCTAAATCAGGAACGATGGACTAATCATATTTACAGAAACAAGAGAGGTCGAGTTCATACCAGCTTTTCTCATCTCAATCAGTTCATCATATATCATCATTATTGCCTTTCACTTGCACGACCGAATAGTGTGGATAATAATAATAGTGCACGTGCATTGGACTAAGCTGGAATCTGCAAGCATTCAATTCAAGGGAGAAGACATGGTAATATGGGCTCTTTGTTAGATCAACAATAATGCATATGAGAGCCACTCAACATTTTCATTAAGGTCTTCTCCTCTCGACCCCCAAAGAAAAGAAATAGAACTTTTTACACGGGAAAGCTCCCAACAAGCAAAAGAAGAACGGGAAATATTTTGGGGTTTTCTTACTACCACTACAGGCATGGAAAGTAAACTAGCTAAAAGCTACAACTAATTTTTTTTGGTTTTTCTTAAGGTTTTTTTTCAAACACATAAGAAGAAAACTTAAAAAGAAAATAAACTAACATGGATGATATAATGAAAAAGTATGAGCACCGACAATTGGCATGAGTGTGTGAACATGAATGTAATGTCGGTGAGAAATACGTACTCCCCCAAGCTTAGGCTTTTGGCCTAAGTTGGTCTATGCCCATGGATCAAAACTGCTCTCTCCGGTGTACTTAGGAGGATCCTCGGGCTGCCACTGGTTGGCGATCTCCTCTGGATTCCACTGATAAACAGACTGACGGTGAGGATCAGATGGTGGCTCCGGCTCTGCAGCTGACATCTGGCTCCGGTAGGCATGAATGGCCTCCGGCAGAACAAGGTACATGCCTGAAAATATGTTGAACAAAGAGGGCGCAGGCAAGGTAATAAACTCACAATAATTTTTGTTAAATATCAATTTATATTTGAGTGTCTTATTCTTATCCTTAACAATAAACTCATGTGCTACCATAATCTTATAACCTACAACAATAGGAGGCAGCAACTTTTCCTCTTTCTCATAATGCCTGATAGGTATGTTAAAGTGTGAAGCAAGGCGTGAGGCAAAGATGCCTCCGAGGACGGGGCCCTTAGTACGGTTCATATTTAACCGTTTAGCAACAATAGCGCCTAAACTTAAAGTAGTATCATGAAACAAGGCATGGCGCAAAATAAGAATATCAGGAGAACTAAGGTTTCCACAGTTCCCGCGACCAATTAAGCATCTACTAGCAAATATTTCAAAGTAACGTAGAATAGGAAAATGTATGCTAGTGATTCTTGCATCTGAAACTTTCCTCGTTTCCCCTATAGCAATCATATCAATAAATCCCTCCACAACATTACGATGTGGTTCCTCTATGCTGCCCTCAAAGGGTATCAAATAGACCCGGCAAAAATCATAAAGTGACATCTCCTTATGCTCTTCATAAAAATAAAATTCCACCGAAGGTGGTGATATCCTAGCATGGAAATGAAAATTTTGCACAAAGATATTGGTGAGTAAGAGATACTGTTCACGCTGGTCGAGGAGGAAGGCGGTGAGGCCTGCATTCTCAGCCAATTGATAAAAATCTTCATAAATCCCAGCCTCTTTCAAGAACTCATCACAAGGCCATTCACATGGCCGAACCTCCGCAGTATGGGGAAGATTATACTTGGGCTTCTTGTTCTCTTCACTTTGCTTATCCTTCGAGCTTCGGCTCGATGAACCCCTCGAAAATCTCTTCATCTTTTTCTGAAAATTTCTGAAATTTTTAGTAACTTAAAATAAAAGTGAACCAAACTCAATCAAAATTGATAGAAACTACTCCTACAAGTGCCTAGAGGCTATATCATGCATTAGAACTACTTTTGACCACATAAATTTGACATGCAAGATCAAGAGCAGGGTCACCTAAGCAGCAAAAAATTGCAATAAATAAAGCACTAGAACAAAAACTAATCGGACCATTGGTGGAGTCACATACCAAAGAACAATCCCCCAAAGCGGTTTTGTGAATGGAGCTTTGAGCAAGGAGATCGAAAATGGCAGCAAGATGAGCTAGAACTCGGGTTTGAGCTGGTGGGTGATTTTTTCTGGAGCAAGACGAAGCATGTGGGTGTAAGGATAAGTCGAGAGGACCCACGTGGGGTCCATGAGGCAAGGGGGCGTGCCCAGGGGGTGGGCGTGCCCTCCACCCTCGTGGGTACGTGGTTGCTCCCCCTGGTGTGTTCTCAGTGCCTAAAATCCTTAAATATTCTGGAGAAAAATCATATTTCATTTCAGGGCATTTGGAGAACTTTTATTTTCGGGGTATTTTTTATTGCAAGGATAATTTAGAAAACAGACAGAAAATACTATTTTTGCTTTATCTAATATAAATAACAGAAAGTAAAAATAGGTGTCGGTGTCAAAACCGGCGGATCTCGGGTAGGGGGTCACGAACTATGCGTCTAAGGCGGATGGTAACAGGAGGCGGGGGACACGATGTTTACCCAGGTTCGGGCCCTCTTGATGGAGGTAATACCCTACGTCCTGCTTGATTGATCTTGATGATATGAGTATTACAAGAGTTGATCTACCATGAGATCATAGAGGCTAAACCCTAGAAGCTAGCCTATGGTATGATTGTCTGTTGTCCTACGGACTAAACCCTCTGGTTTATATAGACACCGGAGGGGGCTAGGGTTACACAGAGTCGGTTACAAGGGAGGAGATCCACATATCCGTATTTCCAAGCTTGCCTTCCACGCCAAGGAAAGTCCCATCCGGACACGGGACGAAGTCTTCAATCTTGTATCTTCATAGTCCAATAGTCCGGCCAAAGGATATAGTTCGGCTGTCCGGAGACCCCCTAATCCAGGACTCCCTCAGAAGCCCCTGAACCAGGCTTCAATGATGATGAGTCCGGCGCACAGATTTGTCTTCGACATTGCAAGGCCGGTTCTTCCTCTGAATACTCCATGGAAGATTTTGGACACAAGGACAGTGTCCGGCTCTGCAAAACAAGTTCCACATACCACCGTAGAGAGAATAATATTTCCATAAATCTAATCTGCTGACATGCTTGACAGCATGACATCATACTGCGGCCTAGTCATTATTCGAACCGTTTTTCTCAACCAGCACTACACATATCGCGAGGCGGTTTTCTTGACACGTCTTGTCAAAGCAGAGATCTTGTCCCCTTATCACGGGATTCTCATCAATACGGGTATGGGTAACCCAACCGCGCCATCAATTACGGCGTTCGGGGAATGAGCGATTTTACCAGGTAAGTGGGGAGGTGTATCACCTCTTCCACCCTTATAAAGGGACAAAGATTCACCCTTTCTACCCACGCCTTCTTCCTCCTTGCTTATCCATTCTCACGCACTCGAGCTCCAGCACCCAAGTTCATGTCTTTCATCTCAAACCACTCCAAGCATGTCCGGAGCAGGAGGCAAGTGGATGGTCTCCTCCGTCACGGAGGAGCACATCGCAAAGCTACAGGAAGCCGGATATCTGGCCGCGGACATCACGCACCGGCTACCAGATGCGGGGCAGATCGTCCCTACGCCCGCACCCCACGAGAGGGTAGTTTTCCTTACCCACTTTGTCCGCGGACTGGGATTTCCCCTTCACCCATTTGTCCGCGGGCTCATGTTCTACTACGGGATGGATTTTCATGATCTGGCCCCCAATTTCATCCTCAACATCTCGGCATTTAGCGTCGTGTGCGAGGCCTTCCTCCGCATCAGGCCCCACTTCGGCCTGTGGCTAAAGACCTTCAATGTTAAACCGAAGGTGGTAGTCGGCCAGTGATACGTCTCCGTCGTATCTACTTTTCCAAACACTTTTGCCCTTGTTTTGGACTCTAACTTGTATGATTTGAATGGAACTAACCCGGACTGATGCTGTTTTCAGCAGAATTGCCATGGTGTTGTTTTATGTGCAGAAAACAAATATTCTCGGAATGACCTGAAACTCCATGGAACATCTTAGAAAAAATAATAATAAATCCTCGCCAAAGATGAAGACCAGGGGGCCCACAACCTTCTCACCAGGGTGCCCCCCCTAGGGCGCGCCCCCCTACCTCGTGGGCCCCCTGGATGCCCTCCGACGCCAACTCCAACTCTATATATTTGCTTTCGAAGAGAAAAAAATCAGATAGAAGAAATCATCACGTTTTACGATACGGAGCCACCGCCAAGCCCTAAAACCTCTCGGGAGGGCTGATCTGGAGTCCGTTCGGGGCTCCGGAGAGGGGATTCGTCGCCGTCGTCATCATCAAGCATCCTCCATCACCAATTTCATGATGCTCACCGCCATGCATGAGTAATTCCATCATAGGCTTGCTGGGTTGGATGAGATTTATCATGTAATCGAGTTAGTTTTGTTAGGGTTTGATCCCTAGTATCCATTATGTTCTGAGATTGATGTTGCTATGACTTTGCTATGCTTAATGCTTGTCACTAGGGCCCGAGTGCCATGATTTCAGATCTGAACCTATTATGTTTTCATGAATATATGTGAGTTCTTGATCCTATCTTGCAAGTCTATAGTCACCTACTATGTGTTATGATCCGGCAACCCCGAAGTGACGATAATCGGGACCACTCCCGGTGATGACCGTAGTTTGAGGAGTTCATGTATTCACTATGTGCTAATGCTTTGTTCCGGTTCTCTATTAAAAGGAGGCCTTAATATCCCTTAGTTTCCAATAGGACCCCGCTGCCACGGGAGGGTAGGACAAAAGATGTCATGCAAGTTCTTTTCCATAAGCACGTATGACTATATACGGAATACATGCCTACATTACATTGATGAATTGGAGCTAGTTCTGTGTCACCCTATGTTATGACTGTTACATGATGAACCGCATCCGGCATAATTATCCATCACTGATCCGGTGCCTACGATTTTTCCATATACTGCTTTATGCTTATTTACTTTCCCGCTGCTACTGTTACAATCACTACAAAATACCAAAAACATTACTTTTGCTGCCTTTACTTTTGTTGCCGCTACCGCCACTATCATATTACTTTGCTACTAAACACTTTGCTGCAGATACTAAGTTTCCAGGTGTGGTTGAATTGACAACTCAGCTGCTAATACTTGAGAATATTCTTTGGCTCCCCTTGTGTCGAATCAATAAATTTGGGTTGAATACTCTACCCTCGAAAGCTGTTGCGATCCCCTATACTTGTGGGTTATCAAGACTAATTTCTGGCGCCGTTGCCGGGGAGCATAGCTCTATTCTTTGAGTCACTTGGGATTTATATCTGCTGGACACTATGAAGAACTTGAGAGATCCAAAAACCAAGATCTATCCCTCAACTACGAGGGGAGGTAAGGAACTGCCATCTAGCTCTGCACTTGATTCACCTTCTGTTATGAGTAAGTTTGCGACACCTACACCTGCTTCTGCTATTCGTTCTGATATGTCACATGTTATTGATGATGCCACTTCTGCTATGCATGATACTTATGATGAAACTGCTTCTATGCCTGATACTACTGTGCCTCTTAGTGAATTTCTTGATGAACAAATTGCTAGGGCTAGAGAAAAAGAAATTATTGAATCTGAATATGATGATGATAGTGATGATGAAAATATGCCTGTTATTCCTGAGGGTTATCTTTTTGATATAGAATCTTTTGCCGCTATTTTAGCTTGCAAAGATAGATATGAGCTTAAGAGGTTATTAATTAAATGGAACAAAGAATCACTTAGAGATAAAATGAAACCCGACCCTGCTTTTGCAACTTCACCTATTTGTGTTCCTGATAAGGATTATGAATTCTCTGTTGATCCTGATATAATTACTTTGGTTGAGTCTGATCCGTTTTATGGCTATGAATCTGAAATTGTTGTGACACATCTTACTAAGTTAAATGATATAGCTGCCCTGTTCACTAATGATGAGAGATCGTGTTACTTTTATATACTCAAAATATTTCCATTCTCATTAAAGGGTAATGCTAAGATATGGTTTAATTCTCTTGATCCTGGTTGTGTGCGTAGTCCCAGGATATGATTTTTTACTTCTCTGCTAAATATTTCCCTGCTCATAAGAAACAAGCTTCTTTGAGGGAAATATACAACTTTGTGCAAATTAAAGAAGAGAGTCTCCCACAAGCTTGGGGAAGGCTTCTCAAGTCACTTAATGCTTTGCCTGATCATCCTCTTAAGAAACCAGAAATACTTGATATCTTTTATAATGGACTAACCGATGCTTCCAGAGATTACCTGTATAGTTGTGTTGGTTCTCTTTTCAGGGAAAGAACACCGGATGAAGCTGAAATTCTATTGAATAATATGTTGACAAATGAAAATAATTGGGCACCTCCTGGGCCAGCTCCTGAGCCATCTCCTGCTCCAATTACTGAGCCTATTCCTAAACCAACTCCGAAGAAGAGAGGTGTTCTATTTCTCAGTCCCGAAGATATGCAAGAGGCAAAGAAATCTATGAAAGAAAAAGGTATTAAAGCTGAAGATGTTAAGAATATACCTCCTATTAAAGAAATACATGGTCTTAATATACTGCCTGTTGAAGAAACATATGATCTTAATTATTTATTTACTGAAGAACCTCCTGATCCCGATATCCCGACACAGGTAGTAAAGGTAAATTCTCTCTATAGATTTGATGAAGGTGATATCCCTCACTATAAGCCTGCTAGGCAATGCTTTGATGAGTTTGATAATTTTATTGTCAAACAAGAAAATTTCAATGCTTATTTTGGTAGACAATTGAAATATGATTCCGATATGCTTAAATACTTCAGTGATTATATGGCTGATATTAAAGGTGAACTTAAACTTGTTAGAAAACATGCTTCTATGGTTACCACTCAAGTAGAACAAGTACTTAAGGCTCTAAAAGAAGTGCTTGATGAAATGAATAGTAAGAAAAATGATTATGCTGTTAGAGTGGCTACTAGAACTGGTAGAATGACTCAGGAACCTTTGTATCCTAAAGGCCACCCTAAGAGAATCGAGAAAGATTCTCAAAGAAATAATATTGATGTTCCTAGTTCTTCTAAAAAGAAGAAGAAGAAAAATGATAGAACTGTGCAAACTTATAGTGAATCTATTGCTGAACCACCTGATAATCCAAATGATATTTCTATGTCCGATGCTGAAACACAATCTAGTAATGAACATGAACCTAGTAAAAATATTAATGATGATGTTCATGATGATGCTCAACCTAGTAATGATAATGATGTAGAAATTGAACCTGTTGTTGATCTTGATAACCCACAATCAAAGAATCAACGTTATGATAAAAGAGACTTTGTTGCTAGGAAACATGGTAAAGAAAGGGAACCTTGGGTTCAGAAACCCATGCCTTTTCCTCCGAAACCATCCAAGAAAAAGGATGATGAGGATTTTGAGCGCTTTGCTGAAATGATTAGACCTATCTTTTTGCGTATGAGATTAACTGATGTGCTCAAAACAAATCCTTATGCTAATATATGAAGGATATCATTACTAATAAAAGAAAGATACCGAAATCTGAAATTTCCACCATGCTTGCTAATTATACTTTTAAGGGTGGAATACCAAAGAAACTTGGAGATCCCGGAGTACCTACTATACCTTGCTCCATTAAAAGAAATTATATTAAAACTGCTTTATGTGATCTTGGAGCCGGTGTTAGTGTTATGCCTCTCTCTTTATATCGTAGACTTGACTTCAATAAGTTGACACCTACTGAAATATCTTTGCAAATGGCTGATAAATTAACTGCTATACATGTCAGTATTTGTGAGGATGTGCCTGTTGTGGTTGAAAACGTTACTATTTTAACGGACTTTGTTATACTTGATATTCCTGAGGATGATAGTATGTCTATTATTCTTGGAAGACCTTTTCTTAATACTACAGGGGCTGTTATTGATTGCAACAAAGGCAATGTCACTTTCCATGTTAATGGTAATGAGCATACGGTACACTTTCCGAGGAAACAACCTCAAGTTCATAGTATCAACTCTATTGGAAAAATTCCATCGATTATATTTGGAGGTTTTGAATTTCCTCTTCCTACCGTCAAGAAGAAATATGATATTCTTATTATTGGGGATGTGCATATCCCCGTTGAGGTAACTTAGTGTTATTCGAAATTTCTCCGGTTTCATGATTATCGGAATGAGTTTGTTAACAAGACTTGATCAACCATGTTAGTGGATTTTTTTGATGAGCGTGAGATGGATGAAACTAGAAGCACAACCTTCTGTACCCCACTTTTACTTTCTGTTATTTATATTAAATAAAGTAAAAATAGTTTTTTTAGTCTGTTTCCTGACTTATCCGTACAATATAAAAATATCCTGAAAATAAAAATCCTCAGAATGCCATGCCAATTTAATATGATTTTTCGGGAATATTTGAGGATTTACTGTGCAAAAATTACCGCGGGAGGAGCTGCCACCTGGCCACGAGGGTGGTGGGCGCCCCCCCCCTAGGGTGCACCCCCTGCCTCTTGGGCCCACGGTGGCCCTCCTCCACTTATCCCAGCACCCATCTTCTTCCTCTATCTCACACAAACCCGAAAAACCAACTCAAGCACGAGTTCCAGCCACTTTTGCTGTGATTTTCGATCTCCTTGCTCAAAGCACCTCTCGCAAAACTGCTTGGGGAGATTGTTCCTTCGTATGTGACTCCTCCATTGGTCCAATTAGTTTTTGTTCTAGTGCTTTATTCTTTGCAAATTTGTGCTGCATAGGTGACCATGTTCTTGAGCTTGCATGTCAAATTTATATGGTTCCAAGTAGTTCTAATGCTTGATTTAGGCTCTAGGCACTTGTAGGAGTAGTTGCTATCAATATTATTTAAGTTGGTTCACTTTTGTTTGAAGTTACTAAAAATTTCAGATTGTTTCAGAAAAATAATGAGGAGATTTTTGAGGGGCTCATCGAGCCAAAGCTCAAAGGAAAAGGCACCGAAGCCTAAGTATAATTTGCCGCGCACCGCGGAGATTCGGGCGTGTGAATGGCCTTCTGAAGATTTCTTGAGAGCAGTCGGTATCTATGAAGATTTTCGTGAATTGGCTCACAATGCAGGCCTCGCCGCTTTCCTCCACGACCAATGCGATCAGTATCTCTTACTCATAAATACTTTTGTGCAAAACTTTCATTTTCATTCTGGGAACTCACCACCTACGGTGGAGTTTCATTTATATGATGAGCATAAGGAGATGTCACTTTATGATTTCTGTCAGATTTGTTTAATCCCTTTTGAGGGCAAGACAGAAGAACCACATCATGATGATGTGGTTGGGTTTATTGATACTATCACTGTAGGAGAAACTAGAAAGGTTTCCGATGCACGAATCACTAGCATACATTTTCCTGTTTTACGTTACTTTGCATTATTTGCTAGTCATTGTTTAATTGGACGCGGAAATAGTGGAAACCTTAGTATCCCTGATATAATTATTCTGCACCACGGTTTATACAGTGATAACACTTTTAGTATGGGCGGTATTATTGCTAGACGGTTAAGTATGAACCGTACTAAGGGTCCCGTCTTTGGAGGCGTCTATGCCACACGCCTAGCTGCACATTTTAACATACCTATTAGGCATGCTGAGAAGGAAGAAAAGGTGCTGCCCCGTGTTTATCTAGATCATAAAAGTATGGTGGCACATGATTTTATTGTTAAGAATAGGGCAGGAGAGCTTAAATATCAATTGTTCTTTAACAAACATCATCCTGAGACTATTACCCTGCCTGCTCCTTCTTTGTTTAATTTTGTAGGACCCTACCTCGTTACGTGGGCTGCTGTCCAAGCTTACAAGAATCCTGCACCAGCCTCGGAACAGGAACCACAAGATGAGCCTCCACGACAATCTATTTATTCTTGGGATCCAGAGATGACTGTCAGCCAGTGGCAGTCAGAGTCTTCTTCTTCATCACAGTATGATCCCAACTATTCCTCCTCATCACAGTACGACCCCAACAACTATTATTATGGATATCCGCTAGGCTAGCCATGGCCATAGACCAACTTAGGCCAAAAGCCTAAGCTTGGGGGAGTACGTATTTCTCACCGACATTACATTTATGCTCACACACACTCATTGCTAGATGTCGGTGCTCATACTTTTTCACTGTAATATCCATGCTAGTTTATTTTCTTTTTCCTGCTTTCTTCTTGTGTGTTTGTTAAACCTTAAGAAAAACCAAAAAAATAGTAGTAGTTTATTTTTCTGCTGTAGTAGTAATAATTAAAAAGAAAACCCAAAAATATTTCCCGTTCTTCTTTTGCTTGTTGGGAGCTTTCCCGTGTAAATAGTTTTATTTCTTTTCTTTTCTTTGGGGGTCAGTAGGAGAAGGCCATAATTAAATTGTTGAAGTGGCTCTTATATGCATTATTGTTGATTTAACCCAGAGCCCATATTGCCTTGTCATCTCCTGTTTATTGAATGCTCGCAGATTCCAGCTTAGTCCAATGCACGTGCACTCTTATTATTATTCACACCATTCGGTCGTGCAAGTGAAAGGCAATTATGATGATATATGATGGACTGACTGAGATGAGAAAAGCTGGTATGAACTCGACCTCTTTTGTTTTTGTAAATATGATGAGTCCCTCATTCTTGATTCAGCTTATTATGAATAAACATGTTTGCAATGACAATTAGAGATCATAGTTGCTTGTGCCATGCTTGACTAGCTATGAGTTATAATGATTTACCTTGTGTGCCAACATGCTATTGAGATGATTATGATGTGGTATGATGGGGTAGTATCCTCCTTTGAATGATTTAAGTGACTTGACTTGGCACATGTTCATGCATGTAGTTGAAACAAAATCAACATAGCCTTCATATTTATGTTCATGGTGGATTATATCCTACTCATGCTTGCATCCAATGTTTATTAATTTTAATGCATGTACATGGCTGTTGTCGCTCTCTAGCTGGTCGCTTCCTAGTCTTTTGCTAGCCTTCACCTGTACTAAGCGGGAATACTGCTTGTGCATCCAATCCCTTAAACCCCAAAGTTATTCCAGATGAGTCCACCATACCTTCCTATATGCGGTATCTACCTGCCGTTCCAAGTAAATTTGTATGTGCCAAACTCTAAACCTTCAAATAAACATTCTGTTTTGTATGCTCGAATAGCTCATGTATCAACAAAGGCTGTCCTTATCTTCCGTGTTAGGCGGGTTATTCTCAAGAGGAGTGGACTCCGCTCCTCACTCACGAGAAAATGGCTGGTCACCGGGATGCCCAGTCCCATGCTTTATGAAAACTAAATCAAAATTAATTGCAAACAAAACTCCCCCTGGGACCTGATGTATGTTGGAGGCACTCGTTGTTTCGAGCAAGCCATGGATTGATGCTTGTTGGTGGAGGGGGAGTATAAAATTTACCATTCTGTTTGGGAACCGCCTATAATGTGTTTAGCATGTAAGATATCGCCATCTCTTAGTTGTTACATTGACAATGAAAGTATACCGCTCAAAATACAATTTATCTCTATTTCAAAACCGAGCTCTGGCACCTCTACAAATCCCTACTTCCCTCTGCGAAGGGCCTATCCATTTACTTTTATGTTGAGTCATCACCCTCTTATTAAAAAGCACTAGCTGGAGAGCACAGGCGTCATTTGCATTCATCACTGTTAATTTATATTGGGTATGACTATGATTGGATCTCTTTTACCATGAATTACAATGTCTAGTCAGTCCTTGATCTTTAAAGGTGCTCTGCATTTATGTTTTGCGGTCTCAGAAAGGGCTAGCGAGATACCATCTTGTTATATCATATTATGATTGTTTTGAGAAAGTGTTGTCATCCGAGATTTATTATTATGACTTTCTAGTTGATTATGCTATTGATATGAGTAATTATGAGACCTGAGAATTATTGCAAATGTGGTTAGTTATGATCTATGCTGAAAACTTGAATACTAGCTTGACATAGTTACAACAACAAGAGCAAACAGAGTTTGTAAAAGTTTTTTCTTTCTTTCTTTTAGTTTGTCAACTGAATTGCTTGAGGACAAGCAAGGGTTTAAACTTGGGGGAGTTGATACGTCTCCGTTGTATCTACTTTTCCAAACACTTTTGCCCTTGTTTTCGACTCTAACTTGTATGATTTGAATGGAACTAACTGGACTGACGCTGTTTTCAGCGGAATTGCCATGGTGTTGTTTTATGTGCAGAAAACAAATATTCTCGGAATGACCTGAAACTCCACGGAACATCTTAGAAAAAATAATAAAAAATCCTCGCCAAAGATGAAGACCAGGGGGCCCACACCCTTCTCACGAGGGTGGGGGGCGCCCCCCCCCCCCCTAGGGCGTGCCCCCCTACCTCGTGGGCCCCTGGATGCCCTTTGACGCCAACTCCAACTGTATATATTTGCTTTCAGAGAGAAAAAAATCAGAGAGAAGAAATCATCATGTTTTACGATACGGAGCCGCCGCCAAGCCCTAAAACCTCTCGGGAGGGCTGATCTGGAGTCCGTTCGGGGCTCCGGAGAGGGGGATTCGTCGCTGTCGTCATCATCAACCATCCGCCATCACCAATTTCATGATGCTCACCGCCGTGCGTGAGTAATTCCATCGTAGGCTTGCTGGACGGTGATGGGTTGGATGAGATTTATCATGTAATTGAGTTAGTTTTGTTAGGGTTTGATCCCTAGTATCCATTATGTTCTGAGATTGATGTTGCTATGACTTTGTTATGCTTAATGCTTGTCACTAGGGCCCGAGTGCCATGATTTCAGATCTGAACCTATTATGTTTTCATGAATATATGTGAGTTCTTGATCCTATCTTGCAAGTCTATAGTCACCTACTATGTGTTATTATCCGGCAACCCCGAAGTGACAATAATCGGGACCACTCCCGGTGATGACCGTAGTTTGAGGAGTTCATGTATTCACTATGTGCTAATGCTTTGTTCCGGTTCTCTATTAAAAGGAGGCATTAATATCCCTTAGTTTCCAATAGGACCCTGCTGCCATGGGAGGGTAGGACAAAAGATGTCATGCAAGTTCTTTTCCATAAGCACATATGACTATATATGGAATACATGCCTACATTACATTGATGAATTGGAGCTAGTTATGTGTCACCCTATGTTATGACTGTTACATGATGAACCGCATCCGGCATAATTATCCATCACTGATCCGGTGCCTACGAGTTTTCCATATACTGGTTTACGCTTATTTACTTTCCCGCTGCTACTGTTACAATCACTACAAAATACCAAAAACATTACTTTTGCTGCATTTACTTTTGTTGCCGCTACCGCCACTATCATATTACTTTGCTACTAAACACTTTGCTGCAGATACTAAGTTTCCAGGTGTGGTTGAATTGACAACTCAGCTGCTAATACTTGAGAATATTCTTTGGCTCCCCTTGTGTCGAATCAATAAATTTGGGTTGAATACTCTACCCTCAAAATCTATTGCGATCCCCTATACTTGTGGGTTATCAGCCAGCAAGCGGAGTGCGGAGGTGCCATGGTGGGCAAAATACCTAATGTCACCTGGCTCGAAGGCTCCTATGTGGAGATCATAAAGGGATGGCAATCAGGGTGGTTCTACATCACCGAGCCGCGCGACACCAACTCGGTGGCGGCCCCCGAATTTCGATCCAGAATCCCCACGCGGCTCACCTCCTGGAAAGAGAAGGGCCTATCCTGGGGTTCCCCGGTAGAGCTGGCCGGACTCCAGACCTGCATCAAGAACATGATGAGCAAGAAAATCAAGCTCGTCAACGTGGTCCAGGTCATGCTCTTCCGCCGGATCCTCCCGTGTCAACGACGGGCATTCAAGTTGTGGGAGTTCGACCCGGCCAAGCACCAGACGCTGCGAGAGCTCTTTGACACGACACACAAGGGCATCTAGAAGGTGTTGTTCAAGGGCGCCGAGGTACCCCCTCCCCTTACCGAGGACCATGGACTCAGCGCAAAGCGCCATGCCAATCCGGTAAGTTTTTATATCTCACAGGATATTTATTTGCCCCAGTTTAATCATGTGCGGAATCTAAGCTTCCATGCCGTTAACAGGACTGGGTAGAGATAGCGGAGCAGATCAATTGCCCAGCCCCCCTGCCTGAAGATCCTGCAGATGCTCTCCTAACGGAGATGCTGGTTCCGGTGCCTTACGAGGTGCCGGCGAAGAAGGCCAAGAAGAAGGCCACGGGGACCCGAAAGGGTCTCCGGCGCAAGGTTATATCGGACTCATCGTCCGATAACTCCGGCGCGCCCTCCTCCCACGAAAATGAGGAGGAGGAAGAGGAAAGTTCTCCCCCCCCTAGTCAGGGGAGACAAGAAAAGGAAGGCCGCCCCAACCAGGGAGGCCGAAGGGTCCAAGAAGGGAAGGACCCTCCTTCCGGACTGCTCCACGACGGCCGCCTACAGCGGCGACGAGTGGCTACCCAGGGAGAAGCCCCTGGCGAAGTCGTAAGTATCCGGATACCATAGTAATTCATGGTATGTTTTATTGCACTGCTTCTCCTTACGCCGAATATGATTATGCAGTCCGTCCCAAGCCCGTCTTGACGTATCTTCGTCGGACGGTTCTTTGGACTCGTCGGATATGAATAGCGATTCACTTCCGACCGCCTCCACCCCTTGCCCTATGGACAACGTCGAGGTGTTGTCTAAAAAGGCACCGAGCCGACGGGAGGTAGTCCTGGGGGCGCCTCGAGGCGACCTTCCGGACCCTGGGCGCAAAGGGAGCAAGACTCCCACGGGCTCCAAGTTCGGCCCCCAGCCGAACACTGCGCCGGAACCATCGGTGGTTCCAGACTCTGGCAGGCAATCCCCCGTTAAGAGGGGCGAGCCGCCGGTGCCGGTGGCCTCTGTCCATCCAAAGGCACCGGACAACTTGCTGGAAGCGCTTCGCGGCGCTTCCATCGACGAAGAGCACCACACTATCATGAGTGCGGTGATCGAGAAAGTTCAGTCCGCCAAAAACGGACTGACCGAAGCTTGCGCCAGCCTCCTAATAGGCTTTGAGGTAAGCAATCGAAATATAGGAAAATATTACCGCATAGATAGTAGCCCCTGATGCTCTGTTTGGTGTTCACGAAGAAAGGCCGAATAGAGGATCAAATAATGACTCAGGAGTCTAATCAGAATATGTCTATGTGCATGTGCAGGCTTCACTGTTGGCCGCTGCCGCACGTACTGCGGAGGTCGCTGCACTGAAGCAGGACCTTGAGCGGTCCGAGAAAGAGCTCGGCCTTACCAAGAGGCAGCTCGAGGAGAGAAAAGGTAAGCAATACCTTGTCTATATATTAAAAAGAAATTCGGTTGTAAAGTAATAGGATCATTATGAATTTGTCAGGGGCCACAACCGAGGTGGCGACCCTGAAGAAGGCGCTGTCCGAGGCCGAAGACAAAGCGGCCAAGGAGCGCATTGAGCGGGAAAAGCAAGAAGCCCTGGTAGGCAAGGTGCAGCAAGAGCTCGAGGCTCTCGCCAAAAAACACGAGTCCTTGGAGCTTGACTCTAAGATGCGGGAGTCCGAGTTTGCGAAGGCGCTCGAAAGTGCACGGAGCGCCAAGGCTAAAGCCCACAAGGCCCTCCAGGAGATGGATGCGGTGAAGAAGATAGCAGCGGGTAAGGCATTCATTATGCAAAGCAAGCATGTGAAGGAAACTTTCCTTTTACTTACCCGAGTTCGGAGCTCTCCAGGAGCGTTCGCAGATCTTCCCCGTAGTGTGCTGGATGCCGTGGAGTTTTACCGAGCTGGGGAGGGGAGCTCGACGGAAAAGTTGTTCTGGTCTCAGTATACTGGGACCGAACACCTAATGCCCTTGAGCGACCAGCTAAAGCAACTGGTCGAGCTTCACAAGGCGGCCGAACAGGCCATGAAGGGTCTTATAGTCTGGATGTGGCCTGGCGATCCCCTGCCTAGCAGCTACTTCGGTCTAGTGAGGCGGCTTGTGGATGCATGCCCATGGCTTGAAGTCATAAAGTGATCCGTCTGTATCGAGGGTGCGTGCAGGGCTTTTGCCTGGGGGAAGGTGCACTGGGTGAAGCTGGACGCCGTGAAGCTGGTGAAGGAGGGGCCGCCGGAGGGCAAGGAGCATCGCTGCCCCGAAATGTATTATGACAGTGTCCTGAAGGGTTCCCGCCTTGTGGCGGAGGAATGTGCCAGAGATGTAATTTTTGAATGAACATGCTCATGTGATCCTGTAATATGAAACGGGTTCATTTGCGCTATGCAACGCTTTTTGAATTTAAAATATTACCTTCTGTGCGGCCGTTTATAAAATCTGAGAGTTGGCCAGTCGTCGGCTTGTGCCCCCATGTAACTAGTACTGGGGTGTTCGGGATAAACCTGAGCACTCTTTATCCCAATTTTGGGTCCTTCGAGGGAGGTGTTCAGCACAACGAACAAGGCAATCGGACTATAAGGCTTTATCACTCTCACTTAGCCATAGAAGTCTACAATTTTAAATTTTGGCGAAGCCCCTAGTATTCGGAAGGCCGAATTGGGGGCGCTATATATGCCTAAGTTGGACAAGCCCGACTCCTCGCCCGAAGCAGAAAAAGTCTTTAAGGACTTGAGACCTCTCGAACAGCGACCAGCTCTCACCTTAGCATGACAGTCAGTTTTCAGCTTTCTCTACTGAGGTGCTCGTCCGAAAGAACCGGGACACAATCACAGTAGTTCTCCCAGCGCTACCTTAGCCGATATAGTGGAACGTAAGGTACCAAAGCATGGGAGCAGGGCAAACCCAACTATTGACCCAAGACATGATTCGGACCTGATGCATATAATGCTATAAGTTCAAGGTGTCGCACTGTCAAAACTGTTCGGACTTCTCACGCCGTATTATGGGGTAAACGAAAGCCCCTGGCGTACTGACCGTACCAGAATGTATGGGTGCAAGTTGTTGTAAATGAACATATAAGAAAAAGGGGATGGATAATGCACTAATAGACTAATGTTATGCATTGTTGTTTAAATAATATGTCGAAGCGTACTGATACAAGTAGTGCAATAAGCAGAAAATAGGACTATTTGACATGTCCTATCCAAGGGCAAGCTGCGTATGGATAGTAAAAAGCGGGTATATCGATTATTATTAGAGACCACCTGGAGGTTCCCTTGTACATCTTAGCTTCTAGCTGAAGGGGAACGTAGTAATTTCAAAAAAAACCTACGCACACGCAAGATCATGGTGATGCATAGCAACGAGAGGGGAGAGTGTTGTCTACGTACCCTCGTAGACCGAAAGCGGAAGCGTTAGCACAACGCGGTTGATGTAGTCGTACGTCTTCACGGCCCGACCGATCAAGCACCGAAACTACGGCACCTCCGAGTTCTAGCACACATTCAGCTTGATGACGATCCCCGGACTCTGATCCAGCAGAATGCCGGGGAAGAGTTCCGTCAGCACGACGGCGTGGTGACGATCTTGATGTTCTACCGTCGCAGGGCTTCGCCTAAGCACCGCTACAATATTATCGAGGATTATGGTGGAAGGGGGCACCGCACACGGCTAAGAGATCAATGATCAATTGTTGTGTCTTTGGGGTGCCCTCCTGCACCCGTATATAAAGGAGCAAGGGAGGAGGAGGCCGGCCCTAGGAGGGGGCGCGCCAAGTGTGGAGTCCTACTAGGGCTCCCTAGTCCTAGTAGGATTCCACCTCCATATGGAATAGGAAAACAGGAAGGGAAAAGGAGAAGGAAGGAAGGGGGCGCCCCCCCTTCCCTAGTCCAATTCGGACCAGACCAAGGGGAGGGGTGCGGCCACCCTTGAGGCCCTTTTCCTTCTTTCCCATATGGGCCAATAAGGCCCAATACGTATTCCCGTAACTCTCCGGTACTCCGAAAAATACCCGAATCACTCGGAACCTTTCCGATGTCCGAATATAGTCATCCAATATATCGATCTTTACGTCTCGACCATTTCGAGACTCCTCGTCATGTCCCCGATCTCATCCGGGACTCCGAACTCCTTCGGTGCATCAAAACTCATAAACTCATAATATAACTGTCATCGAAACCTTAAGCGTGCGGACCCTACGGGTTTGAGAACAATGTAGACATGACCGAGACACGTCTCCGGTCAATAACCAATGGCAGAACCTGGATGCTCATATTGGCTCCCACATATCCTATGAAGATCTTTATCAGTCAGACCGCATAACAACATACGTTGTTCCCTTTGTCATCGGTATGTTACTTGCCCGAGATTCGATCGTCGGTATCTCAATACCTAGTTCAATCTCGTTACCGGCAAGTCTCTTTACTCGTTCCGTAATACATCATCCTGCAACTAACTCATTAGTTGCAATGCTTGCAAGGCTTAAGTGATGTGCATTACCGAGAGGGCCCAGAGATACCTCTCTAACAATCGGAGTGACAAATCCTAATCTCGAAATACGCCAACCCAACAAGTACCTTCGGAGACACCTATAGAGCACCTTTATAATCACCCAGTTACGTTGTGACGTTTGGTGGCACACAAAGTGTTCCTCCGATAAACGGGAGTTGCATAATCTCATAGTCATAGGAACATGTATAAGTCATGAAGAAAGCAATAGCAACAAACTAAACGATCAAGTGCTATGCTAACGGAATGGGTCAAGTCAATCACATCATTCTCCTAATGATGTGATCCCGTTAATCAAATGACTACACATGTCTATGGTTAGGAAACATAACCATCTTTGATCAACGAGCTAGTCAAGTAGAGGCATACTAGTGACACTCTGTTTGTCTATGTATTCACACATGTATTATGTTTCCGGTTAATACAATTCTAGCATGAATAATAAACATTTATCATGATATAAGGAAATAAATAATAACTTTATTATTGCCTCTAGGGCATATTTCCTTCAGTCTCCCACTTCCACTAGACTCAATAATCTAGTTCACATCGCCATGTGATTTAACATCAATAGTTCACATCACCATGTGATTAACACCCATAGTTCACATCGACATGTGACCAACACCCAAAGGGTTTACTAGAGTCAATAATCTAGATCACATTGCTATGTGATTAACACCCAAAGAGTACTGAGGTGTGATCATGTCTTGCTTGTGAGAGAAGTTTAGTCAATGGGTCTGCCACATTCAGATCCGTAAGTATTTTGCAAATTTCTATGTCAACAATGCTCTGCATGGAGCTACTCTAGCTAATTGCTCCCACTTTCAATATGTATCCAGATTGAGACTTAGAGTCATCTGGATCAGTGTCAAAACTTGCATCGACATAACCCTTTACGACGAACCTTTTGTCACCTCCATAATCGAGAAACATATCCTTATTCCACTAAGGATAATTTTGACCAATGTCCAGTGATCTACTCCTAGATCACTATTGTACTCCCTTGCCAAACTCAGGGGAGGGTATACAATAGGTCTGGTACAAAGCATGGCATACTTTATAGAACCTATGGCTGAGGCATAGGGAATGACTTTCATTCTCTCTCTATCTTCTGCCGTGGTCGGGTTTTGAGTCTTACTCAACTTCACACCTTTGTAACACAGGCAAGAACTCCTTCTTTGACTGTTCCATTTTGAACTACTTCAAAATCTTGTCAAGGTATGTACTCATTGAAAAACTTATCAAGCGTCTTGATCTATCTCTATAGATCTTGATGCTCAATATGTAAGCAGCTTCACCGAGGTCTTTCTTTGAAAAACTCCTTTCAAACATTCCTTTATGCTTTGCAGAATAATTCTACATTATCTCCGATCAACAATATGTCTTTCACATATACTTATCAGAAATGCTGTAGTGCTCCCACTCACTTTCTTGTAAATACAGGCTTCACCGCAAGTCTGTATAAAACTATATGCTTTGATCAACTTATCAAAGCGTATATTCCAACTCCGAGATGCTTGCACCAATCCATAGATGGATCGCTGGAGCTTGCATATTTTGTTAGTACATTTAGGATTGACAAAACCTTCTGGTTGCATCATATACAAATCTTCTCTAATAAATCCATTAAGGAATGCAGTTTTGTTTATCCATTTGCCAGATTTCATAAAATGCGGCAATTGCTAACATGATTCGGACAGACTTAAGCATAGATACGAGTGAGAAACTCTCATCGTAGTCAACACCTTGAACTTGTCAAAAACCTTTTTGCGACAATTCTAGCTTTGTAGATAGTAACACTACTACCAGCGTCCGTCTTCCTCTTGAAGATCCATTTAATCTCAATGGCTCGCCGATCATTGGGCAAGTCAATCAAAGTCCATACTTTGTTCTCATACATGGATCTCATCTCAGATTTCATGGCCTCAAGCCATTTCGCGGAATCTGGGCTCATCATCGCTTCCTCATAGTTCGTAGGCTCGTCATGGTCAAGTAACATGACCTCCAGAACAGGATTACCGTACCACTCTGGTGCGGATCTCACTCTGGTTTACCTACGAGGTTCGGTAGTAACTTGATCTGAAGTTACATGATCATCATCATTAGCTTCCTCACTAATCGGTGTAGTAGTCACAGGAACAGATTTCTGTGATGAACTACTTTCCAATAAGGGAGCAGGTACAGTTACCTCATCAAGTTCTACTTTCCTCCCACTCACTTCTTTCGAGAGAAACTCCTTTTCTAGAAAGGATCCATTCAAAGCAACGAATATATTGCCTTCGGATCTGTGATAGAAGGTGTACCCAACATTTTCTTTTGGGTATCCTATGAAGACGCACTTCTCCGATTTGGGTTAGAGCTTATCAGGTTGAAACTTTTTCACATAAGCATTGCAACCTCAAACTTTAAGAAATGACAGCTTAGGTTTCTTGCCAAACCATAGTTCATACGGTGTCGTCTCAACGGATTTAGATGGTGCCCTATTTAATGTGAATGCAGCTGTCTTAATGCATAACCCCAAAACGATAGTGGTAGATCGGTAAGAGACATCATAGATCGCACCATATCTAATAAAGTATGGTTATGACGTTCGGACACACCATTATGCTGTGGTGTTCCAGGTGGCGTGAGTAGTGAAACTATTTCACATTATTTTTAACTCAAGGCCAAACTCGTAACTCAAATATTTTACTTATGTGATCATATCGTAGAAACTTTCATTTTTGTTACGATGATTCTCCACTTCACTCTGAAATTCTTTGAACTTTTCAAATGTTTCAGACTTGTGTTTCATCAAGTAGATATACTCATATCTGCTCAAATCATCTGTGAAGATCAGAAAATAATGATACCTGCCACGAGCCTCAATATTCATCGGACCACATACATCAGTATGTATGATTTCCAACAAATCTGGTGCTCGCTCCATTGTTCTGGAGAACGGAGTCTTAGTCATCTTGCCCATGAGGTATGGTTCGCAAGCATCAACTGATTCATAATCAAGTGATTCCAAAAGCCCATCAGCATGGATTTTCTTCATGCGCTTTACACCAATATGACCTAAACGGCAGTGCCACAAATAAATTGCACCATCATTATTAACTTTGCATCTTTTGGTTTCAATATTATGAATATGTGTATCACTACGATCGGGATCCAATGAACCATTTTCATTGGGTGTGTAACCATATAAGGTTTTATTCATGTAAACAGAACAACAATTTATTCTCTTACTTAAATGAATAACCGTATTGCAATAAACATGATCAAATCATATTCATGCTCAACGCAAACACCAAATAACACTTGTTTAGGTTCAACACTAATCCCAAAAGTATAGGGAGTGTGCGATGATGATCATATCAATCTTGGAACCACTTCCAACACACATCGTCACTTCACCCTTAACTAGTCTATGTTCATTCTGCAACTCCCGTTTCGAGTTACTACTCTTAGCAACTGAACCAGTATCAAATACCGAGGGATTGCTATGAACACTAGTAAAATACACATCAATAATCTGTATATCAAATATACCTTTGTTCACTTTGCCATCCTTCTTATCCGCCAAATACTTGGGGTAGTTCCGCTTCCAGTGACCAGTCCCTTTGCAGTAGAAGCACTTAGTCTTAGGATTAGGACCAGACTTGGGCTTCTTCACTTGAGCAGCAACTTGCTTGCCGTTCTTCTTGAAGTTCCCCTTCTTCCCTTTGCCCTTTTCTTGAAACTAGTGGTCTTGTCTACCATCAACACTTGATATTTTTCTTGATTTCTACCTTCGTCGATTTCAGCATTACGAAGAGCTTGGGAATTGTTTCTGTTATCCCTTGCATATCATAGTTCATCACGAAGTTCTACTAACTTGGTGATGGTGACTAGAGAATTCTGTCAATCACTATTTTATCTGGAAGATTAACTCCCACTTGATTCAAGCGATTGTAGTACCCAGACAATCTGAGCACATGCTCACTGCTTGAGCTATTCTCCTCCATCTTTTAGCTATAGAACTTGTTGGAGACTTCATATCTCTCAACTCGGGTATTTGCTTGAAATATTAACTTCAACTCCTGGAACATCTCATATGGTCCATGACGTTCAAAACGTCTTTGAAGTCCCGATTCTCAGCCGTTTAAGCATGGTGCACTAAACTATCAAGTAGTCATCATATTGAGCTAGCCAAATGTTCATAACATCTGCATCTGCTCCTGCAATAGGTTTGTCACTTAGCGGTGCATCAAAGACATAATTCTTCTGTGCAGCAATGAGGATAAACCTCAGATCACGGATCCAATCCGCATCATTTCTACTAACATCTTTCAACTTAGTTTTCTCTAGGAACATATCAAAAATAAAACAGGGGAGCTAAACGCGAGCTATTGATCTACAACATAGATATGCTTATACTACCAGGACTAAGTTCATGATAAATTAAAGTTCAATTAATCATATTACTTAAGAACTCCCACTTAGATAGACATCCCTCTAATCCTCTAAGTGATCACGTGATCCAAATCAACTAAACCATGTCCGATCATCACGTGAGATGGAGTAGTTTCAATGGTGAACATCACTATGTTGATCATATCTACTATATGATTCACGCTCGACCTTTCGGTCTCCGTGTTCCGAGGCCATATCTGTTATATGCTAGGCTCGTCAAGTTTAACCTGAGTATTCCGCGTGTGCAACTGTTTTGCATCCGTTGTATTTGAACGTAGAGCCTATCACACCCGATCATCATGTGGTGTCTCAGCACGAAGAACTTTCGCAACAGTGCATACTCAGGGAGAACACTTATACTTTGATAATTTAGTGAGGGATCATCTTATAATGCTACCGTCAATCAAAGCAAGATAAGATGCATAAAAGATAAACATCACATGCAATCAATATAAGTGATATGATATGGCCATCATCATCTTGTACTTGTGATCTCCATCTCCGAAGTACCGTCATGATCACCATCGTCACCGGCGCGACACCTTGATCTCCATCGTAGCATCGTTGTCGTCTCGCCAATCTTATGCTTCCATGACTATAGCTACCGCTTAGTGATAAAGTAAAGCATTACAGCGCGATTGCATTGCATACAATAAAGCGACAACCATATGGCTCCTGCCAGTTGCCGATAACTTGGTTCAAAACATGATCATCTCATACAATAAAATTTAGCATCATGTCTTGACCATATCACATCACAACATGCCCTGCAAAAACAAGTTAGACGTCCTCTACTTTGTTGTTGCAAGTTTTACGTGGCTGCTACGGGCTTAGCAAGAACCGTTCTTACCTACGCATCAAAACCACAACGATAGTTTGTCCAGTTGGTGCTGTTTTAACCTTCACAAGGACCGGGCGTAGCCACACTTGGTTCAACTAAAGTTGGAGAAACTTACACCCGCCAGCCACCTGTGTGCAAAGCACGTCGGTAGAACCAGTCTCGCGTAAGCGTACGCGTAATGTCGGTCCGGGCCGCTTCATCCAACAATACCGCCGAACCAAAGTATGACATGCTGGTAAGCTGTATGACTTATATCGCCCACAACTCACTTATGTTCTACTCGTGCATAACATCAACGCATAAAACCTAGGCTCGGATGCCACTGAAGGGGAACGTAGTAATTTCAACAAAAAAATCCTACGCACACGCAAGATCATGGTGATGCATAGCAACGAGAGGGGAGAGTGTTGTCTACGTACCCTCGTAGACCGAAAGCGGAAGCGTTAGCACAACGCGGTTGATGTATTCGTACGTCTTCACGGCCCGACCGATCAAGCACCGAAACTACAGCACCTCCGAGTTCTAGCACACGTTCAGCTCGATGACGATCCCCAGACTCCGATCCAGCAGAATGTCGGGGAAGAGTTCCGTCAGCACGACGGCGTGGTGACGATCTTGATGTTCTACCGTCGCAGGGCTTCGCCTAAGCACCGCTACAATATTATCGAGGATTATGGTGGAAGGGGGCACCGCACACGGCTAAGAGATCAATGATCAATTGTTGTGTCTTTGGGGTGCCCCCTTGCACCCGTATATAAAGGAGCAAGGGAGGAGGAGGCCGGCCCTAGGAGGGGGCGCGCCAAGTGTGGAGTCCTACTAGGACTCCCTAGTCCTAGTAGGATTCCACCTCCCATATGGAATAGGAAAAGAAGAAGGGAAAAGGAGAAGGAAGGAAGGGGGCGCCCCCCCCCCTTCCCTAGTCCAATTCGGACCAGACCAAGGGGAGGGGTGCGGCCACCCTTGAGGCCCTTTTCCTTCTTTCCCGTATGGCCCAATAAGGCCCAATACGTATTCCCGTAACTCTCCGGTACTCCGAAAAATACCCGAATCACTCGGAACCTTTCCGATGTCCGAATATAGTCGTCCAATATATCAGTCTTTATGTCTCGACCATTTCGAGACTCCTCGTCATGTCCCCGATCTCATCCGGGACTCCGAACTCCTTCGGTACATCAAAACTCATAAACTCATAATATAACTGTCATCGAAACCTTAAGCGTGCGGACCCTACGGGTTCGAGAACAATGTAGACATGACCGAGACACGTCTCCGGTCAATAACCAATAGCGGAACCTGGATGCTCATATTGGCTCCCACATATTCTACGAAGATCTTTATCGGTCAGACCGCATAACAACATACGTTGTTCCCTTTGTCATCGGTATGTTACTTGCCCGAGATTCGATCGTCGGTATCTCAATACCTAGTTCAATCTCGTTACCGGCAAGTCTCTTTACTCGTTCCGTAATACATCATCCTGCAACTAACTCATTAGTTGCAATGCTTGCAAGGCTTAAGTGATGTGCATTACCGAGAGGGCCCAGAGATACCTCTTCGACAATCGGAGTGACAAATCCTAATCTCGAAATACGCCAATCCAACAAGTACCTTCGAAGACACCTGTAGAGCACCTTTATAATCACCCAGTTACGTTGTGACGTTTGGTGGCACACAAAGTGTTCCTCCGGTAAACGGGAGTTGCATAATCTCATAGTCATAGGAACATGTATAAGTCATGAAGAAAGCAATAGCAACAAACTAAATGATCAAGTGCTATGCTAACGGAATGGGTCAAGTCAATCACATCATTATCCTAAGGATGTGATCCCGTTAATCAAATGACAACTCATGTCTATGGTTAGGAAACATAACCATCTTTGATCAACGAGCTAGTCAAGTAGAGGCATACTAGTGACACTCTGTTTGTCTATGTATTCACACATGTATTATGTTTCCAGTTTATACAATTCTAGCATGAATAATAAACATTTATCATGATATAAGGAAATAAATAATAACTTTATTATTGCCTCTAGGGCATATTTCCTTCACTTGCCTCCTTGGTTGTTCCTTCCCGTAATGTGTCCGGCAATCATACTGCCGGAAAGGGCTTCCAGAGAGTAAGGTCCTGAAAGAGAAAAAATGATAAAGGTATGCAGCCCCTAGGGCGGTTAAGCCGCATTGCGGGACGTGCCCTGATCGTGCCCCCGCCTATGCCCATGGTATTTTCAGTGCGTAATTATGTATGCGCGGCATGGATTTCGTCGCTTGACTAGGACTGGGACGGGGGCCGAATTGCTAGGCGAGCTCTGAACGTGCCAGCCGATCATGTTGTAGTTTACTATGGACTCGCTTGATGGTGTCCGAGGGCTATATCGCCGAATTGGTGGTTTGCCTTAAAAGGCTGCTTTGTGCTTCTGCTGCGAGGGCCGCAGTGTGCTCTTCCGTGCGGAGCGAGCGTTCTGTGTTTCCATTGACTGTTATGACCCCCCTAGGTCCTGGCATCTTGAGCTTGAGGTATGCATAATGCGGTACCGCATTGAATTTTGCAAATGCGGTTCGCCCAAGCAGTGCGTGATAGCCACTGCGGAATGGGACAATATCGAAGATTAACTCCTTGCTTCGGAAGTTGTCCGGAGATCCGAAGACCACTTCTAGTGTGATTGAGCCCGTGCAATGGGCCTCTACACCTGGGATAACGCCCTTAAAGGTGGTTTTGGTGGGTTTGATCCTCGAGGGATCTATACCCATTTTGCGCATTATATCCTGATAGAGCAGGTTCAGGCTGCTGCCGCCGTCCATAAGGACTCGAGTGAGGTGAAATCCATCGATGATGGGGTCTAGGACCAGTGCGGCGGATCCACCATGACGGATACTAGTGGGGTGGTCCCTGAGATCGAAGGTGATCGGACAAGCGGACCATGGGTTGAACTTCGGGGCGACAGGCTCCATCGCATAGACGTCCCTTAGTGCACGCTTCCGTTCCCTCTTGGGAATGTGGGTTGCGTATATCATGTTCACCGTCTTCACTTGTGGGGGGACCTCTTTTGTCCTCCCGTGTTCGGTGGCCGGGGCTCCTCCTTGTCATCACTATGCAACCCCTTGTCCTTTTTCGGCATTCAACTTGCCGACCTGCTTGAACACCCAACATTCTCTGTTGGTGTGATTGGCTGGCTTATCGGGGGTGTCGTCGATTTGACACGAGCGATCTAGTATGCGATCCAAACTGGATGGTCCCAGAGTACTTATTTTGAATGGTTTTTTCCGCTGACTGGATCTAGAGCCTCTGAATCCGGCATTGAATGCCGTATCATCGGTGTTATCGCCGTTGTTGCAGCGCTTTTGTCTGTTACGACGTGGTCTGCCGTTGGCATCTTTGGTATCCGAAGTGCCCGGATTCCTTGATGTGTTGTTGCAGCGAGCCAGCCAGCTATCCTCGCCCGCGCAAAAGCGGGTCATGAGTGTCATGAGGGCTGCCATAGACTTCGGCTTCTCCTGGCCAAGGTGCCGAGCGAGCCACTCATCACGGATGTTATGCTTGAATGCCGCTAAGGCCTCTGCATCCGGACAGTCGACAATTTGGTTTTTCTTAGTTAGGAACCGTGTACAGAATTGCCTGGTCGATTCCCCTGGCTGCTGAGTTATATGGCTCAAGTCATCAGCATCCGGTGGTCGCACATAAGTGCCCTGGAAGTTGTCAAGGAATGCGTCTTCCAGATCCTCCCAACTGCCGACGGAGTGTGTTGGCAAGCTATTCAGCCAATGCCGAGCTGGTCCTTTGAGTTTTAGTGGGAGGTATTTGATGGCATGCAGATCATCACCGCGGGCCATGTGGATGTGGAGGAGAAAATCCTCAATCCATACAGCGGGATCTGTTGTACCATCATACGATTCGATATTTACGGGTTTAAAACCCTCCGGGAATTCGTGATCCATAACTTCATCAGTGAAGCATAGGGGGTGTGCGGCGCCTCTGTGTCGGGCTATATCATGATGCAGTTCATATGAGTCTTGTCTGCTGTATTCGGCCCGGCCGGGTTTACTTTTAGTGTATCCGGCGTGATGGTCATCGTCCCGCATTGGCGCACGCCCCCGTGACCCGTATATCGACCTTGCATGTTTTGCCCTGCTGTCCAGTACGTCTCGCAGGTCTCGTGTGTTGCCCCGGGCCTTGGTATTTTTGTTTGAGTGGCGGCGAGGTGCAGGCTGAACTTCAGGCTGAAACGCCTCTCTGGCTCGGCCACGATGTGGTCGGTCAGCCGCATCGTACACTGGTGATGTAGGTTTCAATGCTTCCTCCTCGAGGTGAGGTAGCAACCTGCGCTTTGGGTAACTCTTGGAGGGGCGCTCGAGTTCGTATTCCTCGGTCGCAAGGACTTCGGTCCATCTGTCTGCTAGCAAGTCTTGATCAGCTTGAAGCTGTTGTTGCTTTTTCTTCAAGCTATGTGTTGTGGCCATAAGCCGGCGCTTGAAGTGCTCCTGCTCGACGGGATCCTCAGGCACAATAAATTCTTCGTCGCCGAGGCTCACCTCGTCTTCGAAGAGAGGCATGTAATTGTCCTCCTGTGATTCTCCATCTGTTGCGTGCTCTGGAGGGCTAGCTTGTTCACCCTCCCTCTCTACATTGTGCTGGAGGGGATTGTTGTTGTCTTCGGCACTATCTGGAGTGTTATTGTCTCTTGTGCCGGTATCACTACTTTTGCTATGGAGGGACTTAGAGCGGCGCCGCTGACGTCCGCGCTTGGGTTGCTTCTTAGAGGGGTCATCCTCCGTTGTCTCATCGCCATTGCCTTCTTTGGGGGTGTCCACCATGTATATATCATATGATGAGGTGGCGGTCCAGCGCCCTGTGGGCGGTGGTTCCTGTTCGTCTCCTGCATCGTCGTCCATACCGTCGATGTCTTCGGATTCGAAGTCGAGCATGTCGGTTAAATCATCGACAGTGGCTACTAAGTGGGTGGTGGGTGGGCAGCGAATTTCTTCGTCACCCGCATCCTTAATGAATTTAGCACATCGCCGAAAGGCGAGTGCTGAAAGATATCCGCGGAGGTGAACTCCATGATCGGCGCCCAATCGGATTCGATAGGCACGGATGCAGGCGACTCGGAGTCCGTGGCCGGAGACGAATCCAGTGGTTCAGCAATACGGCTCTCGTAACGGGTGAAGTCAGTATCTGGCTCCATCGCCACTGAGAGTGCAGCCTCCATGGCGGGGTCTATCCCTCCGTCTTTGGATAGCGCAATTTGCTCCGGATTGAAGGCCGGAGTAGTTGCAGATGCGATCTCCCGAACACTGTTCGGCGGCAGAGTTACGTCATGCTCGTCGTGATTGTGCGGTGCACCTGACATGGGCTCGAATCCATCGAAGATTAAGTCTCCGCGGATGTCGGTAGTGTAGTTTAAGTTTCCGAACCTGACCTGATGGCCAGGGGCATAGCTCTCGATCTGCTCCAGATATCCAAGCGAATTGGCCCGCAGTGCGAAGCCACCGAATATGAAGATCTGTCCGGGGAGGAAAACCTCACCCTGGACCGCATCGTTACTGATGATCGAAGGGGCCATCGAGCCTTACAGTGACGGCACAGTGGAACTCTCAATGAAAGCACCAATGTCGGTGTCAAAACCGGCGGATCTCGGGTAGGGGGTCCCGAACTGTGCGTCTAAGGCGGATGGTAACAGGAGGCGGGGGACATGATGTTTACCTAGGTTCGGGCCCTCTTGATGGAGGTAATACCCTACGTCCTGCTTGATTGATCTTGATGATATGAGTATTACAAGAGTTGATCTACCATGAGATCATAGAGGCTAAACCCTAGAAGCTAGCCTATGGTATGATTGTATGTTGTCCTACGGACTAAACCCTCTGGTTTATATAGACACGGGAGGGGGCTAGGGTTACACAGAGTCGGTTACAAGGGAGTAGATCCACATATCCGTATTGCCAAGCTTGCCTTCCACGCCAAGGAAAGTCCCATCCGGACACGGGACGAAGTCTTCAATCTTGTATCTTCATAGTCCAACAGTCCGGCTGTCCGGAGACCCCCTAATCTAGGACTCCCTCAAGAGGGTACAGAGAGTTGTGTTTTCTAAATTAATCCATCTCATGCTCATCAAAAGAAATCCACTAACAAGGTTGATCGAGTCTTGTTAACAAACTCATTTCGAGTAACATGAAACCGGAGAATTTTCAAATAACACTAGGTTACCTCAACAGGGATATGCATATCCCCAACAATAAGAATATCATATTTCTTCTTGACTGTAGGAAGAGGAAATTCAAAACCTCCAATAGTAATTGTTGAAATTTTTCTAATAGAATTGATATTGTGGACTTGAGGTTGTTTCCTCGGAAAGTGTACCATATGCTCATTACCATTAACATGAAAAGTGACATTGCCTTTGTTGCAATCAATAACAGCCCCTACCGTATTCAAAAAGGGTCTACCAAGAATAATAGACATACTATCATCCTCGGGAATATCAAGAATAACAAAGTCCGTTAAAATAGTAACGTTTGCAACCACAACAGGCACATCCTCAAAAATACCGACAAGTATAGCAATTGATTTATTAGCCATTTGCAAAGATATTTCAGTAGGTGTCAACTTATTCAAATCAAGTCTACGATATAAAGATAGAGGCATAACACTAACACCGGCTCCAAGATCACATAAAGCAGTTTTAACATAATTTCTTTTAATAGAGCATGGTATAGTTGGTACTCCTGGATCTCCAAGTTTCTTTGGTATTCCACCCTTAAAAGTGTAATTAGCAAGCATGGTGGAAATTTCAGCTTCCGGTATCTTTCTTTTATTTGTAACAATATCTTTCATGTATTTAGCATAAGGGTTCATTTTAAGCATATCAGTCAAACGCATACGCAAAAAGATAGGTCTAATTATTTCAGCAAAGCGCTCAAAGTCCTCATCATCCTTTTTCTTGGATCGTTTAGGAGGAAAAGGCATGGGCTTCTGAACCCATGGTTCTCTTTCCTTACAGTGCTTCATAGCAACAAAGTCTCTTATCATAACGTTGATTCTTTGATTGTGGGTTACCAAGATCAACATCAGGTTCAATCTCTACATCATTATCATTGCTAAGTTGAGCATCAACATGAACATCATCATTAACATTATCACTAGGTTCATGTTCATTACCAGATTGTGTTTCAGCATCAGAAATAGAAATGTCATTGGGATTCTCAGGTGTGTCAACAACAGGTTCACTAGAAGCATGCAAAGTCCTATCATTTTTCTTTTTCTTCCTCTTAGAAGGACTAGGTGCATCAATATTGGTTCACTGAGAATCTTGCTCAATTCTCTTAGGATGGCCCTCGGGATACAAAGGTTCCTGAGTCATTTTACCCCGTCTAGTCATAACTCTAACAGCATTATCATTTTATTTATTATTTAATTCATAGAGCAAATCATTCTGATCTTTAAGTACTTATTCCACTTGAGTGGTAACCATAGAAGCATGTTTACTAATAAATTTAAGTTCACCTTTAACTCTAGACATATAATCACTCAACTGTTCAAGCATATCAGCATTGTATTTCAATTCTCTACCAACATAAGCATTGAAGTTTTCTTGTTTAACAATAAAATTATCAAACTCATCCAAGCATTGGGTAGCAGACTTATAACGAGGAACATCACCTTCATCAAATATATAGAGAGAATTTACCTTTACTACCTGTGTCGGGTTATCAAGACCATGTATTTCTTCAATAGGTGGTAAATTCTTAACATATTCAGCTTTAATACCTTTTTCTTTCATAGATTTCTTTGCCTCTTGCATATCTTCAGGACTGAGAAATAGAATACCCCTTTTCTTCAGAGCTGGATTAGGAGTTGGTTCAGGAAGTGTCCAATTATTTTCATTAGTCAACATATTATTCAATAGCAATTCAGCTTGATCAACAGTTCTTTCCCTGAAAACACAACCAGCACAACTATCCAGGTAGTCTCTGGAAGCATCGGTTAGTCCATTATAAAAGATATCAAGTATTTCATTTTTCTTGAGAGGAGTGATGACCCACAAATGTAGGGGATCTATCGTAGCCTTTTCGATAAGTAAGAGTGTCGAACCCAACGAGGAGCAGAAGGAAATGATAAGCGGTTTTCAGCAAGGTATTTTCTGCAAGCACTGAAATTATCGGTAACAGATAGTTTTGTGACAAGGTAATTGATAACGGGTAACAAGTAATAAAAGTAAATAAGGTGCAACAATATGGCCCAATCCTTTTTGTAGCAAAGGACAAGCCTAGACAAAATCTTATATAAAGTAAAGAGCTCCCGAGGACACATGGGAATTATCGTCAAGCTAGTTTTCATCACGTTCATATGATTCGTGTTCGGTACTTTGATAATTTGATATGTGGGTGGACCGGTGCTTGGGTACTACCCTTACATGGACAAGAATCCCACTTATGATTAACCCCTATTGCAAGCATCCGCAACTACAATAGAAGTATTAAGGTAAACCTAACCATAGCATGAAACATATGGATCTAAATCAGCCCCTTACGAAGCAACGCATAAACTAGGGTTTAAGCTTCTGTCACTCTAGCAACCCATCATCTACTTATTACTTCCCAATGCCTCCCTCTAGGCCCAAACAATGGTGAAGTGTCATGTATTCGACGTTCACATGACACCACTAGAGGGATGACAACATACATCTCATCAAAATATCGAACGAATACCAAATTCACATGACTACTTATAGCAAGACTTCTCCCATGTCCTCAGGAACAAACGTTACTACTCACAAATCATATTCATGTTCATAATAAGAGGGGTATTAGTATGCATAATGGATCTGAACATATGATCTTCCACCAAGTAAACCAACTAGCATCAACTACAAGGAGTAATCAACACTACTAGCAACCCACAGGTACCAATCTGAGGTTTGGATACAAATATTGGATACAAGAGATGAACTAGGGTTTGAGATGAGATGGTGTTGGTGAAGATGTCGATGGACATTGACCCCCTCCCGATGAGAGGATCGTTGGTGATGATGATGGTGATGATTTCCCCTCCCGGAGGGAAGTTTCCCCGGCAGAACAGCTCCGCCGGAGCCCTAGATTGGTTCCGCCAAGGTTCCGCCTCGTGGTGGTGGAGTTTCGTCCCATGAGCTTGCTTATGATTTTTTCCTCGACGAAAGACTCCATATAGACAAAGATGGGCATCAGAGGGCCACCAGGGGGCCCACGAGGCAGGGGGCGTGCCCAGGGGGTAGGGCGCGCCCCCCACCCTCGTGGACGGCGGGTGGCCCCCCTCTGGTACTTCTTTCGCCCAATATTTTTTATATATTCTGAAAATAATTACCGTGGAGTTTCAGGACTTTTGGAGATGTGCAGAATAGGTCTCTAATATTTGCTCCTTTTCCAGCCCAGAATTCCAGCTGCCGGCATTCCCCCTCTTCATGTAAACCTTGTAAAATAAGAGAGAAAAGGCATAAGTATTGTGACATAATGTGTAATAACAGCCCATAATGCAATAAATATTGATATAAAAGCATGATGCAAAATGGACGTATCAACTCCCCCAAGCTTAGACCTCGCTTGTCCTCAAGCGAAAGCCAAAATCGAAAAATATGTCCACATGTTTAGAGATAGAGGTGTTGATAAAAATAAAATACGGACATGAGGGCATCATGATCATTCTTAGAATAGCAACATATATATATACATATATATATATATATTGTCATATGATCTCTTATGCTAAAGTAACAATTCATTCACATACTCAAGTATGAATCAGAAACTTCATTGAAAACTAACGAACTATAATCTCAGTCATTGAAGCAATTGCAATTTATCATAACATAGGAAAGAGTCAATATAAGAGCTTCTCAGCAAGTCCACATACTCAACCATCATTTAGTCTTTCACAATTGCTAACACTCACGCGATATTTATGGTTATGAAGTTTTACTCGGACACGGAGAAAGATAGGGGCTTATAGTTTTGCCTCCCAACTTTTACCTCAAGGGAAATGTCAACAATAATAGTTCATGAAAAACCACATCCAATTAGCCATATATATCAGGATCTTTCCAACACATTGTGCTTGCCAAAGGATAAAATGTAAAAGGTAAAGGTGAAGATCACTGTGACTCTTGCATGAATTATAAGACAAGAATAAAAGATAGGCCCTTCGCAGAGGGAAGCAGAGGTTGTCATGTGCTTTTATGGTTGGATGCACAAAGTCTTAATGCGAAAGAACGTCACTTTATATTGCCACTTGTGATATGGACCTTTATTATGCAGTCCGTCGCTTTTATTTCTTCCACATCACAAGATCGTATAAAGCTTATTTTCTCCACACTAATAAATCATACATATTTAGAGAGCAATTTTTATTACTTGCAACGATGACAACTTACTTGAAGGATCTTACTCAATCCATAGGTAGATATGGTGGACTCTCATGGCAAAACTAGGTTTAAGGATATTTGGAAGCACAAATAGTATCTCTACTTGGTGCAAAGAATTTGTCTAGCATGAGAGGGAAAGGCAAGCTCAACATGTTGGATGATCCATGACAATATAATTTATCTTAGATGTGAGAAAACATAACCCATTACATTGTCTTCCTTGTCCAACGTCAACTCTTTAGCATGTCATATTTTAATGAGTGCTCACAATCATAAAAGATGTCCAAGATAGTATATTTATATGTGAAAAACCCTCTTTCTTTATTACTTCCTATTAATTTCAACGATGACCAAAACTATGTTTGTCAACTCTCAACAACTTTTATTCATCATACTCTTTATATGTGAAGTCATTACTCTCCATAAGATCCATATTATCTCTTTATTTATTTTTATTCTTTTTCGTTTATTTTATTCCCACAAGATCATAGTAAGATAATCAAGCCCTTGACTCAACACTAATCTTTATTATATATAGCTCGCGGACTCGATTACATAGAAGGATCATAAAGCAAAACTCAAAAATAGATCATACTAAAACTTTATTCTACTAGATCAAGATATAACCAAAAGGATCGAACTAAGAAAAATGGTAAAGATAAAAGTGATGGTGATACGATACCGGGGCACTCCCCCAAGCTTGGCAGTTGCCAAGGGGAGTGCCCATACCCATGTGTTTATGTTTCCTTCCTCGGGGTTGGTGATGATGGAGTTGTTGATGGTGTGTGCTTCTTCCTTAATTTACGCTTGAGGATAGAATTTTGCTCCCTTAGGTCCTCGATCTCCCGCTCAAGGCTTAATACCTTTTTGCATAGTTCTTGTTTGTTCTCCTGCAAGAGATGAAAAGGGATAAACTCGATCTTAGGTTTCTTTGCTCTATTGGGGAGGCTTGACTTTTTGAACTCCACATGCATGTCCCCAGGTTGAGGTAATGGGACTTCATATTCATCTGAGCTCGTCTCCTCCTTTCCCCTAGGCTCATAGTCTTCTTCTTCCTCCGTGGTCCAACCACAATGCTCCAAGTCCTCGTGAACCTTATGATCTGCAAGGTAATCAGCCACATAGCTTTCTCCCTCCGAATCTTGGGATGACATATTGCTCTAATCTGCAGCAGAAACAGCTCGAAACAAAAACAGAGGATATTTGTGTGATAGGTGGTCAAAACCTTAGGGAGATTATATAATGATTTTTTGTCGAACAAAAGAAGTATCGTGCAAGAAAACGGGGTCCAAAGGGCACACGAGTAGCCCACGAGGTAGGGGGCGCACCCTCCACCCTCGTGGAAACCTCATGTCCTTTCCGGTCTGCTTCTTATTTTCCTATTTTCTTAGACTAGCACATATGCCCGTGCGTTGCAACGGGAGAGATTTTTTGCGAGAAGCATCAGGAGAGAGCATTAATTTCTGGAAAAGGCAAAAAAAACTTGAAATAGGAAGATTTTTTTTAATTCACAAACATTTTTTGAAAACAAGACCATTTTTAAGGCGGAGAAATGGACATTTTTCGAATTTGTGAAACATTTTTTTAATGGAAACTTGTTTTGAAGTTTCAAAACCATTTTGAAATATGTGTTTTTTATCACGAACATTATTTTGAATTTGTAAACATTTCAAAAAAAATATTTTTCAAATTACTATTATTTTTAAAATGAAATTTATTTTATAGGTATCGAATTTTTTTGGATGTTTCTAAAATGCGAGCATTTTTTGAATTTCGAGAAAAAATTGAACAATAATACAAATTTAAAGTTCCAAATAATTTTGAAAATTGGAACAAATTATTACAACAAACAAAATTTGGGAAAATTAAAAAAATTAATCTATGAAAAAGGAAAATTATCTTTGAAGGGAAAATTGAAAGGTAGAAGAAAAACACAGAAAAAAGGGAAATGGGCCAGCCCAACATTGGGCGACAGATGGGAAGCTCCAACTACTCCAACTATATGTGGCTCTGTGCGACAAATAAGGTTCCCCAGCAGCGTGCGCAAGATATAAATGTGGAGCTTTTCTGGGCCTTAGCGCGTGCGGCCCACGTAGGAAATTCTGGACGAACTCTTTTGTTTTCTTTTCTAGCGACCACAAAAATTTAGTACCACCTCGGATATAAAAAAATATTTTCGGCGGTGAACGGATGAAAAAATTGGCGAAACGCACCTTGCTTTATTAGTAGGTATAGATATTCCAAAACGGAGAAAAATTGCCATTAGAACTGTTTTGGAGTCGGTTTACTTACCGTACCACGTACCTATTCCTTTTCGGAGTCTGAAACGTTCTGGAAAGTGTCCCTTATGTATTCGTCCGGGGTTATGGTTTCAATAACATTAGTTTCAACATTAATGGGATTACCTGAGATATAATGTTTGATTCTTTGACCGTTTACCACCCTCGGATTTGTGCCTTCAAAGTTGTTGATTTTTATGGCACCGGAACGATAGACCTCCTCGATGACATAAGGACCTTCCCATTTAGAGAGAAGTTTGCCTGCAAAAAATCATAAACGAGAGTTGTATAGCAATACATAATCACCTACATTAAACTCACGTTTTTGTATCCTTTTATCATGTCATCTTTTAACTTTTTCTTTAAACAGTTTAGCATTTTCATAGGCCTGGGTTGTCCATTCATCAAGTGAGCTAATGTCAAATAACCTCTTCTCACTGGCAAGTTTGAAATCATAGTTGAGCTCTTTAAGAGCCCAATATACCTTATATTCTAGTTCAAGAGGTAAGTGGCATGATTTACCATATACCATTTTATACGGAGACATACCCATAGGATTCTTATATGCAGTTCTATAAGCCCATAATGCATCATCAAGTTTCTTGGACCAATTCTTTCTAGATCTATTGATAGTCTTTTGCAAAATTAATTTAAGCTCTCTATTGCTAAGTTCTACTTGACCACTAGACGGTGGATGATATGGAGATGCAATTCTATGATTAACATCATACTTAGCAAGCATTTTACGGAAAGCACCATGAATAAAATGTGAACCACCATCAGTCATTAGGTATCTAGGGACTCCAAACCTCGGGAAAATAACTTCTTTAAGCATCTTAATAGAGGTGTTATGATCAGCACTACTAGTTGGAATAGCTTCTACCCACTTAGTAACGTAATCAACAGCAACTAAAATATGTGTATACCCATTAGAGGAAGGAAACGGTCCCATATAATCAAAGCCCAGACATCAAATGGTTCAATAACAAGTGAATAATTCATAGGCATTTCTTGACGTCTACTAATATTACCAATTCTTTGACATTTATCACAAGACAAAACAAACTTACAGGCATCCTTGAAGAGAGTAGGCCAATAAAAACTGGATTGCAATACCTTATGTGCAGTTCTGTCTCCAGCATGGTGTCCTCCATAAGCCTCGGAGTGACACTTGCATAGGATCTGTTCCTGTTCATGCTCAGGTACACAACGTCTAATAACACCATCTACTCCTTCTTTATAAAGATGTGGGTCATCCTGGAAGTAATGTCTTAAATCATAGAAGAACTTTTTCTTCTGCTGGTATGTGAAACTAGGTGGTATAAATTTAGCAACAATGTAATTTGCATAATCAGCATACCATGGAGCAGTACGAGAGGCATTTATGACAGCTACTTGTTCATCAGGAAAGCTATCATCAATAGGTAGTGGGTCATCAAGAACATTCTCTAACCTAGACAAGTTGTCTACAACGGGGTTCTCAGCTCCGTTTCTATCAATAATATGCAAATCAAATTCTTGAAGCAAGAGAACCCATCTAATAAGTCTAGGTTTAGCATCTTTCTTTTCCATAAGATATTTAATAGCAGCATGATTAGTGTGAACAGTTACTTTAGAATCAACAATATAAGGTCTGAACTTATCACAAGCAAATACAACTGCTAAAAATTCTTTTTCAGTAGTAGCATAATTTCTTTGGGCACTGTCTAGAGTTTTACTAGCATATTGAATAACATTTAATTTCTTATCAACTCTTTGTCCTAGAACAGCCCCTACAGCATAATCACTAGCATCACACATAATTTCAAATGGTAAATTCCAATAGGGGGCTGAACAATAGGTGCGGAAATCAAAGCTTTCTTAAGTATTTCAAATGCTTCTACACAATCATCGTCAAAAACAAAAGGAACATCTTTTTGTAAGAGATTAGTCAGAGGCCGAGAAATTTTAGAAAAGTCCTTAATGAACCTCCTATAAAAACCGGCATGACCAAGGAAACTTCTTATACCTTTAATGTCCTTAGGACACGACATCTTTTCAATAGCATCAACTTTAGATTTATCAACTTCAATACCTCTTTTAGAAATTTTATGCCCCAAGACAATGCCTTCATTAACCATAAAGTGGCACTTCTCCCAATTCAAAACAAGATGTGTTTCTTCACATCTCTGCAAAACTCGATCAAGGTTGCTTAAGCAATCATCAAAACAAGTTCCGTAAACGGAGAAATCATCCATGAAAACCTCAACAATCTTTTCACAAAAGTCAGAGAATATAGCAGTCATACATCTTTGAAAGGTAGCAGGTGCATTACATAAACCAAAAGGCATATGTCTATAAGCAAAGGTGCCGAAAGGGCAAGTATAAGTTGTCTTTTCTTGATCCTCTTTTGACACGGGTATTTGAGAGAAACCAGAATAACCATCTATAAAGCAAAAATGTGTATGCTTGGGTAATCTTTCTAGCATTTGATCAATAAAAGGTAAAGGGTAATGATCCTTTTTAGTAGCTTTATTTAATTTGCAGAAATCAATTACCATTCTATAACCTGTAACAATTCTTTGTGGGATCAATTCATCTTTATCATTAGGAACAACAGAAATACCTCCCTTCTTGGGGACACAATGGACAGGACTTACCCACTGACTATCAACAACGGGATAAATTATACCTGCCTCCAGAATTTTTAATATTTCTTTTCTTACCACTTCTTTCATCTTAGGATTTAACCGTCGCTGGTGATCAACAACCGGTTTCGCGTCTTTCTCCAATTTTATTTTGTGCTGGCAGAGAGTGGGACTAATGCCCTTAAGATCATCAAGAGTATATCCAATAGTAGCACGGTTCTTCTTCAGAGTTTTCAATAGTTTCTTTTCTTCATGCTCTGAAAGGTTAGCACTAATAATAACAGGATATATCTCTTTCTCATCAAGATAAGCATATTTAAGAGTATCAGGTAAAGGTGTAAGCTCAAACACGGGATCACCCTTAGGTGGAGGAGGATCCCCTAGGATTTCAATAGGCAAGTTGTGTTTCAAAATAGGTCCCTGTTTAAAGAATACTTCATCTATTTCCTTCTTTCATTCATAAACATATCATTTTCATAGTCTAGCAAATATTGTTCTAAAGGATCACTAGGAGGCACGGCAATAGAAGCAAGACCAATAATTTCATCTTTACTAGCAATTCTTTATCATGGGGTTGTCTACAAAATTTAGAAAAATTAAACTCATGAGACATATCCCCTAAACCAACAGAAACAATATCCTTATTGCAGTCTATCTTAGCATTAACAGTATTCAAGAAGGGTCTACCAAATATAATGGGACAAAAGTCATCTTGTGGGGAACCAAGAACGAGAAAATCAGCAGGATATTTAACTTTCCCACACAAGACTTCAACATCTCTAACAATCCCAACTGTTGAAATAGTATCTCTATTGGCAAGCTTAATTGTAACATCTATCTCTTCTATCTCAGCGGGTGCAATATCATGCATAATTTCTTTGTATAAGGAATGAGGTATTGCACTTGCACTAGCACCCATATCACATAAGCCATGATAGCAATGATCTCCTATTTTAACATAAATAACAGGCATGCCTACAACAGGTCTATGTTTATTTTTAGTATCAGGTCTAGCAATTCTAGCAGATTCATTGCAGAAGTAAATAACATGCCCATCAATGTTATCGGCCAAGAGATCTTTAACCATAGCAACACTAGGTTCAACTTTAATTTGCTCAGGGGGTTTGGGTGTCTTAATATTACTTTTGTTAACCATAGTTGAAGCTTTAGCATGATCCTTTATTCTAACAGGAAAAGGTGGTTTCTCAAGATAAGCAGTAGGGACAACAGGATCATTATAAGTGATAGTCTTTTCTTCAACTTTAATAGGTGCAACTACTTTTACTTCAATTGGAGGATTATATTTAAACCACTTCTCCTTAGGGAGATCAACATGAGTAGTAAAGGATTCACAGAAAGAAGCTACTATCTCAGAGTCAAGTCCATATTTAGTGCTAAATTCACGGAAAGCATCGGTATCCATAAAAGATTTAACACAATCAAACTTAGGTGTTATACCTGACTCCTTACCTTCGTCGAGGTCCCAATCTTCAGAGTTGCATTTAATTATTTCCAATAAATCCCATTTGAATTCAATAGTCCTCATCATAAAAGATCCAGTACAAGAAGTATCGAGCATGGAGCGATTACTGAGAGAAAGCCGAGCATAAATTTTTTGAATAATCATTTCTTTTGAGAGCTCATGATTGGGGCATGAATGTAACATTGACTTAAGCCTCCCCCAAGCTTGAGAGATGCTTTGTCCTTCGCGAGGCCAAAAATTATATATATAATTATGATCACGATGAACCGGATGCATAGCATAAAACTTCTAATGAAATTCCAATTTCAATCATTGGTAGTTCCAGGATCCAATATCATCACATAGCCTAAACCATGTCAATGCCTCTCCCTTCAAAGATAAAGGTAAGACCTTATTCTTGATAACATCCTCGGGCATACCTGCAAGCTTAAATAATCCACAAACTTCATCCACATAGATTAGGTGCAAATCGGGATGTCATGTTCCGTCACCTGTGAAAGGATTAGCTAGCAGTTTCTCTATCATACCCGAAGGAATTTCAAAGTAAACATTTTCAGTAAGTTCAGTAGGTTCAGGAGAAAATCTTTGCTCACTGGTCAGGGTGAAGATACCCCGAACAAGCCCCTCAAAGGATTATGTTCCATACTAACAAGTGACAGTAAATTTCAGCACACTATATAAATTTTTCCTTACCAAATTCCACCGACCAAAGGCGCTTCACTCCCCGGCAACGGCGCCAGAAAAGAGTCTTGATGACCCACAAGTGTAGGGGATCTATCGTAGCCTTTTCAATAAGTAAGAGTGTCGAACCCAATGAGGAGCAAAAGGAAATGATAAGCGGTTTTTAGCAAGGTATTTTCTGCAAGAACTGAAATTATCGGTAATAGATAGTTTTGTAATAAGGTAATTGATATCAGGTAACAAGTAATAAAAGTAAATAAGGTGTAGTAATATGTCCCAATCCTTTTTGTAGAAAAGGACAAGCCTGGACAAATTCTTATATAAAGTAAAGCGCTCCCGAGGACACATGTGAATTATCGTCTAGCTAGTTTTCATCACGTTCATATTGTTCGCGTTCAGTACTTTGATAATTTGATATGTGGGTGGACCAGTGCTTGGGTACTTCCCTTACTTGGACAAGAATCCCACTTATGATTAACCCCTATTGCAAGCATCTGCAACTACAACAGAAGTATTAAGGTAAACCTAACCATAGCATGAAACATATGGATCCAAATCAGCCCCTTACGAAGCAACGCATAAACTAGGGTTTAAGCTTCTATCACTCTAGCAACCCATCATCTACTTATTACTTCCCAATGCGTCCCTCTAGGCCCAAACAATGGTGAAGTGTCATGTAGTCGATGTTCACATGACACCACTAGAGGGATGACAACATACATCTCATTAAAATATCGAACAAACACCAAATTCACATGACTACTTATAGCAAGACTTCTCCCATGTCCTCAAGAACAAATGTAACTACTCACAAATCACATTCATGTTCATAATCAGAGGGGTATTAATATGCATAATGGATCTGAACATATGATCTTCCATCAAGTAAACTAACTAGCATCAACTACAAGGAGTAATCAACACTACTAGCAACCCACAGAGTACCAATCTGAGGTTTGGATACAAAGATTGGATACAAGAGATGAACTAGGGTTTGAGATGAGATGGTGCTAGTGAAGATGTTGATGGAGATTGACCCCCTCCCGATGAGAGGATCGTTGGTGATGACGATGGTGATGATTTCCCCCTCCCGGAGGGAAGTTTCCCCGGCAGAACAGCTCCGCCGGAACCCTAGATTGGTTCCGCCAAGGTTCCGCCTCGTGGCGGCGGAGTTTCATCCCGTGAGCTTGCTTATGATTTTTTTTCCTCGGCGAAAGACTCCATATAGCCAAAGATGGGCATCAGAGGGCCACCAGGGGGCCCACGAGGCAGGGGGGCGCTCCCAGGGGGTAGGGCGTGCCCCCACCCTCGTGGATGGTGGGTGGCACCCTCTGGTACTTTTTCGCCCAATATTTTTTATATATTCTGAAAATAATTCCCGTGGAGTTTCAGGACTTTTGGAGATGTGCAGAATAGGTCTCTAATATTTGCTCCTTTTCCTGCCGGCATTCCCCTCTTCATGTAAACCTTGTAAAATAAGAGAGAAAAGGCATAAGTATTGTGACATAATGTGTAATAACAGCCCATAATGCAATAAATATCGATATAAAAGCATGATGCAAAATGGACGTATCAAGGATGATCAGGCAAAGCATTAAGTAATCGGAGAAGCCTCCCCCAAGCTTGTGGGAGACTCTCTTCTTTGATTTGCACAAGATTATATATTTCCCTTAAAGAAGCTTGTTTCTTATGAGAGGGGAAATATTTGGCAGAGAAGTAATAAATCATATCCTGGGGACTACGCACACAATCAGGATCAAGACAATTAAACCATGTTTTAGCATCACCCTTTAATGAGAACGGAAACAACTTAAGGATAAAGTAATAGTGAGTTTTCTCATCATGAGTAAACAGGGTGGCTATATCATTCAATTTAGTAAGATGTGCCACAACAGTTTCAGATTCATAGCCATAAAAAGGATCAGATTCAACCAAAGTAATTAACTCAGGATCGACAGAGAAATCATAATCCTTATCAGTAATAAAGATAGTTGAAGTAGCAAAAGCAGGGTCATATTTCATTCTAGCATTCAAGGAGTTTTTTAAGCTTAGCTAATAATTTCTTAAGATCAGATATATCATTGCAAGCTAAGAAGTCTCTAGCAGTTTCTTCATCCATAACATAACCCTCAGGAACAACAGGCAATTCATATCTAGGGGGAGAATCTTCATCATCACTTTCATCAATATTATCAGTTTCAATAATTTCATTCTCTCTAACCCTAGTAAGTTGTTCATCAAGAAATTCACCTAGTGGCGGAGTAGTATCAAGCATAGAAGTAGTTTCATCATAAGCATCATGCATAGCAGAAGTGGCATCATCAATAAAATGCGACATATCAGAATGAATAGCAGGTGTAGGTGTCGCAAGTTTACTCAAAATAGAAGGTGAATCAAGAGCAGAACTAGATGGCAGTTCCTTACCTCCCCTCGTAGTTGATATAAATCCCAAGTGACTCAAAGAATAGAGCTATGCTCCCGGGCAACGGCTCCAGAAAATAGTCTTGATGACCCACAAGTATAGGGGATCGCAACAGTTTTCGAGGGTAGAGTATTCAACCCAAATTTATTGATTCGACACAAGGGGAGCCAAAGAATATTCTCAAGTATTAGCAGCTGAGTTGTCAATTCAAACACACCTGGAAACTTAATATCTGCAGTAAGGTATTTAGTAGCAAAGTAATATGATAGTGGTGGTAACGGTAGCAAAAGTAATATTTTTGAGTTTTATAGTGATTGTTACAGTAGCAACAGAAAAGTAAAATAAGTGAAGAACAATATATGAAAAGATCGTAGGCATTGGATCAGTGATGGATAATTATGTCGGATGCGATCAATCATGCAACAGTTATAACATAGGGTGACACAGAACTAGCTCCAGTTCATCAATGTAGTGTAGGCATGTATTCCGAATATAGTCATACGTGCTTATGGAAAAGAACTTGCATAACATCTTTTGTCCTACCCTCCCGTGGCAGCGGGGTCCTATTGGAAACTAAGGGATATTAAGGCCTCCTTTTAATAGAGTACCGGACCAAAGCATTAACACATAGTGAATACATGAACTCCTCAAACTACGGTCATCACCGGTAAGTATCCTGATTATTGTCACTTCGGGGTTAACGGATCATAACACATAATAGGTGACTATAGACTTGCAAGATAGGATCAAGAACTCACATATATTCATGAAAACATAATAGGTTCAGATCTGAAATCATGGCACTCGGGCCCTAATGACAGGCATTAAGCATAGCAAAGTCATAGCAACATCAATCTCAGAACATAGTAGATACTAGGGATCAAACCCTAACAAAACTAACTCGATTACATGATAAATCTCATCCAACCCATCACCGTCTAGCAAGCCTACGATGGAATTACTCACGCACAGCGGTGAGCATCATGAAATTGGTGAGGGAGGAAGGTTGATGATGACGATGGCGACGGATTCCCCTCTCCGGAGCCCCAAATGGACTCCAGATCAGCCCTCCCGAGAGAGTTTGGGGCTTGGCGGCGGCTCCGTATCGTAAAACATGATGAATCCTTCTCCTTGATTTTTTTCTCCCCGAAAGTGAATATATGGAGTCAAGATGGACGTCCGTGGAGCATCAGGGGGCCCACGAGGCAGGGGGCGCCCAGGGGGGTAGGCGCGCCCCCGACCCTCGTGGACAGGGTGGACATGGTGTGGGCCCCCTGACGTGGATTCTTCTTTCAGTATTTTTTATATATTCCAAAAATAATCTCCGTTGATTTTTAGGTCATTCCGAGAACTTTTATTTCTGCACAAAATAACACCATGGCAATTCTGCTGAAAACAGCGTCAGCCCGGGTTAGTTCCATTCAAATTATGCAAGTTAGAGTCCAAAACAAGGGCAAAAGTGTCTGGAAAAGTAGATACGATGGAGGCGTATCACGCGCCATTGTACACCACCACAAACCCTAGCTTCTTCTCTACTTGAGATCTTGGTTCCAGTTTCAGATTCGAGATGGAGCGTGTTGAGGGGCTGATGAGCAGCTTGAAGTTGACTGATTTGAAGAGTAGGGGCCAGAAGATAGCATGGAGTGGAGGGGGAGAGGGGAGTAGTGGAATCTCAGGTGCTTGCAAAGTTGATGTCGGACAAACCGGCCTTTGTAGATGGTATGGTGAATTATTTGGGGAAGATTTGGTGCCCGCTGAGGGGCGTGGATTGCAAATATTTGGGAGACAATATTTTCATGTTTACTTTTCATCAGAAATCAAGTCACATGAAAGCTCTGGATGATGGTCCATGGATGTTTGGGAACTCATTACTAGTGCTGGAGGAGTATGATCCTAATAAGAGTATAAAGGAATATGAATTTAAGAGGTTTCCGGTCTGGGTCCGAGTCTTTGATCTGCCTTTGGGGCTAATGTGCCGTCATGCTGGACTTGCCATCGGAGATATAATTGATGAAGCTCTAGAGGTTGATGCCAGGTCTAACGGTATGGCAGTGGGCAAGTTCTTAAGGATCAAAATTCGCATGGACATTTCTAATCCAATAATGAGGGGCTTTGTCCTTGACATGGACAATGAGAAGGAGAAGGGAGAGAAGCCCCTAACTGAGGAGGAATGAAATAAGAGGATGGAGAACAATTGGTGCCGTTTTGAATATGAGTTCATGCCAGGTTTTTGCTACACATGTGGGATGCTCGATCACGTGGGTAAGGAATGTTCCATAAGGCTCAAGAGGGGAGAGGAGAAGCAATTCGGTCCTTGGCTCAAGGCACATATACCTAGGTCTACAAATGATAATGGTAGGGGTAGCTGGAACGAAGGCCACAGCATGTTCTCTGGGCATAGTAGTGGAAGCGGAAGGAACCTCAACCTGGGCTATACAAAGGGGAAATCGGGGAGCGATAGCGAGAACTGGGGGAAGGACAAACTGGGTGTAGGGCATCAGCCTACGTATAAAGTAAGTCATGACCAGGAGGTGACTAGTCCCTTAAAAAAGCAAAATAGAGGCACAAGCGGAAGAAGGGAAGATCGTGGCAGAAGGAAGAGAGGGACTGGATGATAGGAGAAAGCAACTAACCTTTGGGGTAGCGGGAGAGGGGTGTGTGCATAAGGAGAACGACATGGATACATCCGGCAGGAATTATGATTCAGCCTCGGTCGGTATGGGTGCAGATGGAAATGAGGATAAGGAGATAGAAGGGAAGACTGATGTGCCTCCATTAGAAAAGGCAGTGTGTGAGCAAGCAGGCAATAAGAACAGACACAGCAATGGATCGAAATTCATCAGGTACGACCGAAAGGGTAAAAACAGAGACAAGACGGTCCTAGGTGTTAGCGTGGGCAAAAAGAGGGGGGAGAGGAGATGGAATGTGACAAGGTGGGAGGTGGAGAGGCAAAGAGGAACAAGACGGGAGCTAGCACAAGCAACCAAAGTGGAGCGGGGCTGTTGGAACAGTCCTGCGAATACCAATGAAAGTTATAGCTTGGAATTGTCGTGGGCTTGGGAACCCATCGGCAGTTCGAAGCTTGCTCGAGCTTCAACGGGCAAAAGATCCTGACATCCTCTTTCTCTCTGAAACAAAGCTGAGGGAGAAGGAGATTGAGTTCTTAAGGTGGAGAGGGAGTCTAGTGCACATGGTGGTACAAGATTGCGATGGGATATGTGGTGGGCTGGCGCTGTTTTGGCGAAGGGGTGTGGAGGTGAATCTCAGGTCGAAGGGCTGATACCACATAGATGCGGAGGTTGTGGCAGAGAACGATGTGAAGTGGAGGCTGACGGGGATCTACGGAGAATCAAGGGTGGGGAGAAGTATAACACGTGGAGGCTGCTGCGGACACTGCATGGCCAAACGAACCTGTCGTGGTTGTGTCTTGGCGACTTCAACGAGATTCTTTTTGTGCGGGAGAAGGAAGGAGGGCCGGCTCGGGCCCAGGGCTGCATGGACGCTTTTCGAAGGGCATTGGAAACTTGCAAGCTGAATGATTTGGGGTATGTTAGGGACCCTTTCACCTGGAGGAACAATTGGAGAGATGTGGCTGGTTACATAAGGGAACGTCTAGATCGGGCGGTGGCAAACATTGGCTAGAGATGTCTTTTCCCCCTATACAAAATTATCAATGGTGACCCACGACACTCGGACCACCTGCCTGTGATCGCGGAGTTGAATGGGAAAACAATAGGGGGATTTCAAGGTGGGGGCAGAGGTGTTTTTGTTTTGAAGCTCGATGGCTGAAGGAGGAGGGGTGTGAGCAGGTGGTTACGGAGGCATGGGAGGCGGCGGTAAATGAAGAATTCTGCTCAATAGGGGAGGCGGTGAGGAGGATTGGTGGTGGTCTAGTTCGATGGGACAGTGAGGTCCTAGGAGAGTTGCGCAATAGGATAAGGAGAGCAAAAAAGGACTTGGAGAAATGTCGGCACAAAGTCATTGACCAACATCAGGTTTCACGTGAGCACCTTTTAAGGTATAAGCTCAGTCGGCTGGAGGACCAATATAATCTCTATTGGCAACAACGAGCCCACGTCAATTGGCTCAAGAATGGTGACCACAATACAGGTTTCTTCCATGCTCATGCCTCTGAGAGGAGAAGGGTGAATACTATCAGGAGCTTGAAGAGGGACGGGGGTGGTGTGGTGGAGAGGGAAGAGGAGATTGGGCCCTTTATCTCTAACTACTACAAAAGTTTGTTCATGTCTTCCACAGGTCCCCTAAATGATGAACTTCTCCAACATGTGCCTAAAACAGTAACCCATGAGATGAACGAGCAGCTTATGAAGCCTTTTAGTGGGGAGGAGATTACACGTGCTCTGAACAGTATTGGGGATCTTAAGGCCCCGGGTCCGAATGGGATTCCGGCGATTTTCTACAAAAAGTTCTAGGAGAAGATGGGAGCTAAAATTCAAGAGGAAGTCCTGAGTGTTTTGAACGGTGGTGACATGCCCGTGGGGTGGAATGAGACAATTATAGTGTTGATCCCGAAGGTAAAGAACCCTGATCATCTCACCCAATATTGTCCAATTAGCCTTTGCAATGTTCTTTATAAACTTATCTCAAAGGTCTTGGCAAACCACTTGAAGGTCATCCTCCCGGATATCATATCCCCGACCCAATCTGCTTTCGTGCTGAGGCACATGATCACGGATAATGTATTGCTAGCATATGAGATCACCCACATGATGCATAGGAAGAAAGGAGGCCGAGACAGGCTGGTGGCGGTCAAATTGGACATGAGTAAAGCCTATGACAGGGTGGAATGGGACTTCCTTGAGAAAATGATGGTGCATATGGGCTTCTCGAATGCCTGTGTTAGTATTATTATGAACTATGTGCGATCTATTTCATACCGAGTGAAAGTGAATGGCAAACTAACTGAGGCTTTCCTTCCTCGGCGGGGTCTCCGGCAGGGCGACCCATTATCACCGTACCTATTCATCTTATGTGCAGAAGCTTTCTCCATCCTTCTGCAGCATGTTGAGCTTGATCATACGATTGAGGGGATCCAGATCTGCCCACAAGCACCCAGAATCAACCATCTATTTTTTGCGGATGATTCAATCATTGTTATGAAAGAAACAGTGGCCAGTGCGGAGAAGCTCCAGCAAGTCTTGGCTCTGTATGAAGCTCAGTCGGGCCAGATGATCAACAAAGATAAGTTGTCTGCTTTCTTTAGCAAGGGTACGAGTGGACCTCCGAAACAACAAGTGCTCAGTGTGCTCCACATTCCATCTGAATCAAAAAACGAATGTTACTTGGGGCTCCCAGTTCACCTGGGGGCTGCAAAAAGTAAAGAATTTGAATATTTGAAAGAGAAAATCTGGAAGCGTATACAGGGCTGGATTGAAAAACTGCTCTCGGAGGTGGGTAAAGAAGTTCTCAACAAAGCAGTTGCTCAGTCCATACCCACCTATGCCATGTCTTGCTTTGATCTAACTAAATCTCTGTGTGAAGATATTAGCAAGATGATTTGTCAGTACTGGTGGAGTCAGCAGGACGGCAAGGACAAGTGCCATTGGGTCAGCTGGGAACGGATGACAAAATCAAAAAAGGAAGGGGGCCTTGGTCTCAGGGATCTGCACTTATTCAATATGGCGATGCTATCTCGGCAAAGCTGGAGGCTCCTGCAGTTTCCAGACACCCTTTGTGCTACTGTTTTGAAAGCAAAATATTTCCCTGAGTGCTCCATTCTTGAGGTTGTAGCTCAACCAGGCGCATCGTACGCTTGGCGGAGTATTTTACGTGGGCGTGGTCTGTTAAAGGAAGGGATAGTGTGGAGCATTGGTGACGGCACCTCTGTGTGGGTCTGGACCGATCCCTGGATTCCGAGGGGCTCTACTAGACAGCCAACGACACATCAAGGACATGCATTGGTCTCTAAAGTCTCGGAGCTCATTAAACCAGTCACCGACCAGTGGGATGAGGCCCTAGTGCGTGAGCTTTTTTCTGAGGAGGATGCACACTCAATTCTGGCTATACCTCTAAGGCAGGGCATGGAGGACTTCATTTCCTGGCATTTTGACAAGAGAGGCCAGTTCTCGGTCAAATCTGCTTATCAGCTGGGGATTGCCATCCGAGAGAGAAGCCTACACCATGATGCCAGCACTTCTGCTATTCAAGAACAGGGATCTCCCCTCTGGAACAAACTGTGGCAATTGGGTGTTTCGAGCAAGGTGCGCTTGTTCACTTGGCGTCTGGCTCATACTAGCCTACCCACAAGACTGAATATCAAGAGAAAACAGATCGAGCTTGACACACGATGCCCCCATGTACCTGCGCTTGGATGAAGATGGTGGTCACCTGTTTCTTAAGTGCAAGAAGGTGAAAGCCCTATGGCGGGAAAGGTGCCTGGAGGTATTCGGGTAGCCCTTTGTGAATGCAAGAGCCCAAAGAAGGTCCTCAGACAGATCTGGACGCTCCCCCGGGATAAATAGGTGCATGTGGTCACTCTCCTGTGGGATTGGTGGATAGCAAGAAACAAGTCTTCCTTCAGGACACGGGCTCCGGTGCATGGGGCTTCATTGCGCGGGATGAGGCGGGCTTGTTCATTGCTGCAGCAGCACGCAAACTTGATCATGTCCAAAACGCTCTTCATGCTGAAGCTTTGGCTTGTCTCAAGGCGATCGAGGGGGCTGCTGACTTGGGAGCTTATAGGTTTGCGTTCGAATCAGACTCTCAGGTTTTGGTGGGGGCGCTGAAGTCAAGAGATTATGATAATTCCTACATCGGTATCCTCCTGCGTGAGGCTCGTAGTTTATGCTATACTTCTTTTGAGGTCTCGGACTTCTTATTCTGTAGGAGAACCTGTAATACTGCTGCACATTCGCTTGCGCAGTTTGGTCTAAAGACGTACGTGCCTTTCACCATTTGGGCAGATGTTGCCCCTGACTGTGTTGCTGGTGTGGTGACTAGCCAAAGCGCTAGGAGCCAAGTATGAGTGGAATAGATTTATTCCTTTTCAAAAAAAAAAACATTGCACGATAGGATCCATCAGGATTCCTGCGATAAGGGGGTGTTTTTTTCTGGAATATGCACAAGCATATGTATCATATATTCATAGAAGAAAGCAAGATGCTCGTCCACCGTTTACAGAGAGGGAGGTTTCTCCTAGTTCCACCAAAGTTACAAGAAGACTACTCGCTACTAGCCCGCCTCGATAATTTCACTATGAACTGCGCTACTCCCTCCTTCCATCTATATAGGGCCTAATGCGTTTTTCAAGACCGCCTTTGACTATTGATAAAATTAATACTACATGACATGCATAATGTGAAAATTATATCATTGAAAGCTCCTTTCACATACGAATTTGATGATGTGCTTTGTGTAAGTTGCATGTCATATATTATTGCTCTAACATTTGATCAAAGTTAACCTCGAAAAACGCATTATGCCTTATATAGATGGAAGGAGGGAGTAGGTCCCCTCGAAGAAATCCTGCGACGTGCTTACTCTCCTTCAAAACCCTATGAATGACACGCGTTACCCAAGGGGAGGCCTTGTTGAACACAATACTGTATCATTCTTGTGCTTTCATATTTGTCATCACGAGTAGCAAGCTTGTTTTTCATGGACGCGAAACGTGGCAAGCCAGCATGTACTACCTGCTCTGTTGTCGATAAATGCTACCAGCTGTGTGCGTGCATGCATGCACGTCAATGATGATCCGGTAGGTAGCCCACCAAGCTACGTACCAGTAGATACCACAATTATCTTCAAAAAAAAAGTAGATACCACAATTCCTGCCGCACTTATGCTCGGCGCAGCGCGCTAGCTATGCTTGTATCGCCGCCATCCCGGCCGGCCGGCCGGCTGCTGCTGCCGTACGTGCGTACTAGCTGCCTGTGCCTGTGCGCTAGCTAGCTAGCCCATCTACTGCATGCGTGCACGAGTGCACAAGCATGGCCAGGGCATCGGAGTGACGGGCGGAAGCCAGCTAGCCTCAGGCCGGCCGGCCGGCCGGTCTCGCCGTCTCTGTGGATGATGAGACGAGTTTCCACTTTCCACAGGGAGGAGGATCGGAGTGGTACTTCCGGCAATAAATGCTGGCCGGGGAGTGGCTGGCTGGTCGCCGCTGGTGCAGTGCGTAGCGGCGAGCGGGCCGCGTCGGCGCGGAGGCGGCCGAAGTTTGGTGCGGTATTTAAGGCGGAGATAACTAGCCCCGCCCGCGTACGTACTACGTACGTACCGGTCCATCGAGCTGAACCGGCCGGGCAAGCACCCTAAATCCTAATATTACGCCCGAGTAGTAAGTAGCAGGCCTCTGATCTGCAATCCTGCGGCTGCGCCGGTTTTCGCACAGGAGAAACGCTGTCGATACGGACGTGACTCGTCATGCGCCAGCATAGGAGAAGTTCGCTAAACACTCTGATGCAAGATGCTAACGCACAGCTTAATTTATTCATCGTGATCGGGCAGTTGTACGGATATGCTTACCCGCGTATCTGAAGTTAGCCTATTATAAAGTTGATTTGGTCGAACCGTTGGATTTTCATCCGGCGGCTATCCTACCTTCTACCTGTGTGTGCCGCACCACCCCGCCCTGTCTTCCTCGCCGCCTCCGTCAACCTTCCTTCTAAGTCCCGTCCTTCTCCAACTCTAGCGACCAGTTTCTACCCTGCATCTGCACTGCCATTCTGTCAACCTATTTCCTCTCTTCCACCGGCGACGCCGTGGTCAGCCACGTCGGCCTGCTGCCTACGTCCATGTCCTGCCTCGGCCTTGCCGGATTTTTTTACTTCTTTTTATTATTATGAAAAATTTACCTTTTTAACAGGCTGCATTGTACGGCCCATATATGCTCTGCACATGGGCGATAGGCGCTTCAAACTCGTACACTAAGCATGACTAGTAGAATGCCCGTGCGTTGCCACGGGCTTTTCAAATATTTTAGGGAGTTATGTAAACAATTATTATGTACAATTTCGCATGTAGAGAAAAAATAGTACAATCACAATCGTATAAGAGTTTAAACCACTTCCCTTGCAACCTAAATTGATAACAAAAAGGCAATTTGACAATGAATATAATATAGAATGATGATCCAATTAAAAATTGGTTACAAATTAAGATCTATTTGATGCTCTAAGAAATTATTGCACAATATCAGAAATGTTGACTTTATTCATTGGCACAATATTTGAGGGAGTACATTTTGGCACGAATAATTCACGTCGAAGGTCTTAAAATGTACTCCCTCCGTCCCAAAATTCTTGTCTTAGATTAGTCTAGATACGGATGTATCTAATACCAAAATGTGACTTGATACATTCGTATTTAGACCTTCGACGTGAATTATTCACCGATGAAGAGTAGCTCCTCACAGATATCTACAAACAGCTCCCTGATGACGACAGAGATAGACGCCCGCCGGATCCATCGAAAGAACGCAAAGGCCCTCCACCTCGAGCTCGAGCAATCGGTGCGCGAGGCGAAGAAGAGGGCGGCAGCGGATGCGAAAGCGGCGAAGCTCGTGAGGCGGCAAAACCGCGTCGTTCGAAGGATGGTTGGCTAGATTGACTCCCCTAATATCATCGACGGCTGCGAGGCCCCCCTCTCCTACCACGGACGCCTACATTGACGGCTACATCCGTAGCAACGAGGAAGTGGCGAAGAAGTGCGTCCTTCTCTTCGACTTTGTTACAATTTTTAGTAACATTTGTTTAGAACTATGTTCATCGGCTAACTATGGTGCTCTTTTGATCTATGTCGGATTACGTGAATATCTATGTCCCGATTATGTTGCATGCATAGTATGGATTTGGGGTATCATATATGAAGATCGAGGCTAGGGACGCGACGATTCGAGGGGTGACCTGTCATTGTCCGGACACGCCCACGGACGTATAGCGTGCCTAATTTGATGACCCATGCAACCCATAGTTGAACCCACCAACCCCCTGCATTGCTTCTCCTCCACTCGGCATTTCCAGACTCTTCTTGATAAATGTTGATCCCGTTAATCATTGATGGTTTTAATTGAAGAGCTAAAGATGCAAAGTTCACGAACTAATCTTTCCTCAAGATGTCTTGAACCAAGTATCGAGAGCACTCATAATTGTAAATGTATGTTATACTATATCAATGCCAACATCGTCCTTCAGAACATTGGGAAGAACAAAATACATATTTGATCCTTTTAGAAGAAATGAAAAAGATTACAAAATATATGTCCCATGTAGTCAAGAACTGCAAATTTTGAATAAGCTTGTGCTTGTACTCATCTTTCACTGCTATATGATGAACCATAATAACTAACCATCCTCCATCACCTCTTGCAAATCTCTGAACCTTCCATCCTTGATGCGCTAAACTGACTTTCAACATGACCAGTTCTGTCCCTCACCACCCTGCTCAGATGAAATGGAGACTGAAAAGAACACGATATAAGTACATCAAGCAATCAGATGAGGCTATTGACAATCCATAAATCCCGAGTCCTACTGGTGGTATACATGAATAACCAAATGCCATTTACAATTATCCTGAAGGTGGCTAAATAGAAGGGTTACTGGTGGTACTAATTATTCTGTTGTTGGTAGAAAATCCTTTTGGAGATCATGGATGACTAACACGATGTTGCAATCAATATAGGTTGGTGTATATGGAAAATCAAAGCTAAAAATGACTCGTTAAGTTAGGGATACATAAAAAAATTTGTAAAAAGTGATAAAAACAAATCTACAGCAACTCGCGACCCCACGAAATCGTATTCGCAGTGAGCAAGTTAGTGAGGCCGCCGCGGTAGGCTAGCACCAAGGGACAAGGGCAACAACCGCCTTCCCATCCAACCTACTGATTCTGTTGGCGCTACTTTCATCCTAAGCCCATCAATACCGCTAGTGTGTTGGCACATACAGAGAAACTATGAATTGAAATTTTCATCCAAAGCATGAAATTTTTTAATGTTCCTCTCCTCTCCCATCCCTCATGTGAACATACCCAATTCGTGGTTGCCTCGCTACATTCAGCGTACCTCTGATGTGCAATATTGTCTCCTCCAACTCTTAACAAATTCATTGTAGCTCACAACTGGATGGGCCTTGCGGGTTGAAGAAAATCCAAACCTAAATAGAAGCAACAAAATGAGGACAACTTATAAGAAAGGGAAAAGCGAGGAAGCACACACCTACATGCCCAAACAAAATATAAGATGCAACTACACTATGATTTACTCATTAAAGAGAGTTAAAAAAGCACCAATCAGTTAAAAGAGGCATCATTCCCTGTTCAAGTCTTCAATGTAATTTAGATTCGACAATAATAATGCAAACCTTTACATTGAATTTATGGTATTGAGACAAAATAATATGCACTAATAACTACTAATTATATCCATCTATATTGTATTATTAGCATGCAAAAGCAAAATCACTCGACTATACGGAAGCCTCGAGTAACATCCTCCGGGACTTTGACCTTCAAAAATGATTACTACACCAACAAACATAAGCATCAAACAGTAAGCTATTTAGTAATAGGATTTTCATACTATACCGCTGTTGGGGGTGGGAGAGAAGTAGAGCTCCAGGAGGCATCCTTTGTGGAGAAACCATTAGAGTGTTGCCCCAGGTTGGCATAATTAGTACTTACACAACTCCTGATAAAGCATACGATAATGTGTAATCCAATCCAATTCATTTCATAATGGGCGGTGGCTCTATCAAGCAATATCGTCCCCGTTCCAGGTGTGCCATAGAGCAGAACGCACATGAATGAGTATAGTAGTTAGGAGGGCATCTCAGGATGGTGATAACTGTATCGTTGCATCCCTGAGCTAACTGCATAATATGGTACTTCAAAGCACATTTTTCTTGAAACTTCCCAGGCGGCTTAATACTAACACGAAAAACAGTTACAGATAAAGCAGAGGCGTAAATTCACCTTCTCCGCGATGATCCTTCACCATAAAAGGTTCGGTTTTTATTTCCCGGACTCTAGCACCATTAAAAAACATTTCTTGAACCTAGGTACTATGACAATCGCATACATGTAGCAGAGAGGTATATTCTCAATGATCAGTACCAATGCTCCTATAAAACACCATATAAGATTGACTATCTTTTGTACGGAAGATTCAGACACTTGAAATCTGAAAAGAAAAGTAGTGTAGTCCAGAAAAGAAAGGCACTGAAATGTACATCTATATATGATATCCAGAGAGCTCAAAAATAGTAAATTACTGCATGGTTGGTTGCAGGAGGTTGATATTTTCCTCACTGTACTCTAAATAGAGAAATAGGCGGCAGTGTGATTAAAAAGACAATATATCAAGCCACCAGTACAACATGGACATGATTTTTTTAGTTGTTACAACTAACAAAAAATGAGCTTCTTGAATAGGTGAAGAATTTATGAAAGAAAAGGAGATAAGGACAAAGCAAACTGGAATGAGCCTTGATTAGGTAAGGAAACCCCAAACAGAGTCGCTACAATCTGAAAAGGCTCTAAGTTGGCACAATCATATTTAGATACTGGGACCAACTTGCGAGGATTCACCTATCTGGATATATATCGCATAAAACATTAACTACATGATTATTTTCCCATGAAGTTCTGTACACAGCTTACAATAAAATAGCTCGGTTCATCTACACTAATTTTTGCTCAGATCGATGGCGACATGTGACAGAATGGTACACGTAGCCTAAGCAAGAGGACTGAGAAATCCAAAGTGGAAGGCAATACACCAACCATTAATCAACCAAGAATAGTCAAAAAATTAAGAGCATGTGCCATACTCATACCAAATGGAGAAAGATTGAAATGAGAAAATGTTTTTCCATGAAGGAACAAAATTAAGACAACATGAATGGATAAAGTAAGAGGACTGGTCCTTTGTAAAGAAGAACTGGGAAGGAAGTACAAATCTAACCTTGGAATGAGGATTGATTATTCTTGTCTATCATCCCAACAAAGCATTTTCTCAAAGCTTTCTCTGCAATGTAGCGCGCTAGCACTCTACAATGCAAAAAAAATCATGAATATATTAGTATGTGAATGTGAATAAGATAAATAATATGAAGTCATGTATATGCATTAGATACTTGCTAGTGCCTGTGCCACCATCACCAGAATCCTTTAGTTAGGTTCAGAATATTTACTTTGAGTTGTAGCAGTCATCATCTATGCATAACCCAGTTTTAGGGGAAATACTTAACAATGATGAGGAAAAAATATCTATATAAGTAGCTCACATTTTAAAGCAGGCAGGCACACCTATTCCACAGCGGTTTAGTTTTAGGGAGCTTGTAAAACTAAAAGACATAAACTATTTTAAACATGTACTGTCTTTGGGAAGCTTTAGGAATGTAGTGTATTAAGTAAGAGGCAGGAGTTGTGGATGTTTGAAAAATAACCCCTGAAAGAAATATGTGTCTAAAAAGATAGGAAATCAAGGTGCTCATGTTACCTTCTGAAGGTAGAAAATCACATGTAAAGCAAGAAGTGAGTTATAAGGGATCATATGCATTGATGCTTTTTTTTATAGGGTGCACTACTAAAATACTATGGTATAGTGTGTACGCAAGTAATGGGCAACAATTGATACATGTAGATTATTATGTTAGAAGTATTTAGTATAATCAACCCACACAAAGTTACTGTTTTCTATCTAGTATAATGTCATACATGGAAACATGAAACTGGTGTGGCTACAATCATTTAGACCTCTCTCTCTCCCTCTCCATGGCCCCTGATCTCTTTCTCATCATTGATGATACAACATAAAGAGAAAAGAGAGACTAAAACACATGAGAGCTAGAGGATATACATTTTATCTACATTTTAAATATGTACAGAGAAGTAACTCTGGATGTCAATGTTAATGCAACAAGGAATCTAATGGTTTTCCAATGCATATAAGTAGCCTAATCAACATAGTTTCTGAATATATATGTAACTCATTTTATTGATTAGAGTAGCCATTGTATCAGGCAGTTTTGGATCTTCTGAATCTCAAGCAAAAAGATTGAAAACCAACTATTTCCTAAAATTACATATCAAAGAATATCCTATTCCAAATATAGATAAAGTAACATGCCAAAGCAAGCAAATTTAATAAATATGGGAGATTATTTATTTCCACAAGCTGAATCAAGCTCTCGACCAACATTTTCTTACCATATAAGGAAGCTCGTGTCTAGAGCCGCGGAAGTGCAAACGTCCAAAGATATAATATTGCGCAAAAGCCGCTAGGCAAGCTTTCATGGAGTACTCGGCGTTTCAACTGTTCAGAGATGAGACATCCAAATCTGGACATCGCGTCAGTATTATCTCAGCCTGCATAAAATGAATTAAAATGTATGAGAAAGATAAAATATTCCTGAGTTTTAGGAAGCTAAGAACCAATTAATATATTTTTGGGCAAGAAAGAAGTGTATAAAATTAGAATAACAGGGTGTAGTACAATCTCAATAAATAATTTAAGCTAGGAAAAAAAGAGTACATAATTCAGTCTGGTGTTTTTATTTCCATTCACAATTCATTGACATAAATTTATCTTCTCTCTTCATCTGTGCAAGACTGCGGCTACATATTTAAGTCACATATGTACATGAGCTTTTTTACGCACATAACTAAACTAAGATCATGCTTTCGCTTTTTAAATCCTGATTGGATGCTAGCATTTATTCCATGGCTCCAACATCAGTTAACCAGAAGGTTTGATACAATACAATCCATCATCGCTGCAGCAGCCGATACAATCAATTTATAATGTAAAATGGATGGATCAAGCACAAAAAGGCCATGAAAATACACACATGCATAGATTCACCACCATTTGGAGAAAAAAATTCATCCACCACTCTCTGGAAAATTCCTTACTTAGCGCGGCTTAGCGGTGACGAACACTTCCGGCCTTGGACATCCTCCAACTCAGATGTGACAAAAGACTGGCTCATTGTGGAACCGCACAGGAGCTTCCGCGACTCCATCCCCACAGATCAATACTAGTCTTTTCTGCACACTTTGTCCTCACTCGTGCGCACCCGGGAGCAACTTCCCGATCGGTCACCCATCCTGACACTACTCCAAACTGAGCACGCTTAACTTTGGAGTTCTGTCTGAATGGGCTCCCGGAAAAGAAGGAAATCCTTATTGATATGAGTAGTCTATCATCCTTAATAAGCCAGGCCATCACATACACCCCCACTCAGAGAAATCGACGTCCTCGTCGGGCCACAGGAACGTTCCCTCTTGGCACATACGTCTGTGCATCCAGTCCGGTACATGTGCCATGTCGGGTGCCACGACGGGTCACAGACGTCATGAACAACATGACCGCGCACCTGTCCGCAAACATTCGTGTAACCGCGAGGGTCGGCTCTGATACCAACTTGTAACGCCCCGGACACACCCGCCGGTGGTCGTTACTCCTGGCGGGATCTAGACTGGCCCCACAGATCAATACTAGTCTTTTCTGCGCACTTTGTCCTCACTCGTGCGCATCCGGGAGCAACTTTCCGGTCGGTCACCCATCCTGACACTACTCCAAGCTGAGCACGCTTAACTTTGGAGTTTTGTCCGAATGGGCTCCCGGAAAAGAAGGAATTCCTTATTGATATGAGTAGTCTATCATCCCTAATAAGCCAGGCCATCACACCCATCACCTAAACAAATTGAACTGTTAATGATCCAAATCATAGGTACCAATAGTAACTCAAAATGGCAGTAATGAACGCACTGGTGAATCTGAAGCCATTGAAAGAAATTAGTGAAATTCAAAAGAATAAACCTGGGACATCTCTCTGAAGTATCTTAGTATGATCCAGAATGTCTGAGAACAAAAACAATGTTGAAATGGAAATTACCCCAAATCTGCAGGTACATGTTGCTAACAACAAATTGCATGACTTATAAAATACATCAACTATGTCACAAGCTATCAGGACTTCCGAATCATAATGAGTTTCACATTTAGTGTACATGAAGAGTCCAACCAATTAATATATGATCTAGAAAAGTATACATGCACATTAACTTAAGTACTCTCAATCAAACTAAGCAATTGAATTCACAAGCATGGGATTACAGAGAACCCGGCAATAATAAAGAATGTTTCAGGTTTAAAAATAAGGATAATCAGGACAAACCTGCGTAAACACGTTTTAGAATGTGTCTCAGTGTCTGAGTATATTCGTCATTGGACATCTCATTGATAGTTTCCAAATTTCCCGTGCATCGCCTAGACAGAGCTTGGGGGAGGCTCTCTTCCTCTCATATGCATCTCTTTCCTGATGAAATTATGAAAGCATATGATAAAACAATGTTAAGAAAATAAAACATTTGCATACGTCTTTTGTGCAAGTATCTCAACTGTAACTAAGGGTGAGTTGGAAACAACATGTCTCTTACCGCGTTGTCAGGGATAGCTAGCGCCTAGTAAACAAAAATGATTTCAGTTGGAAAACATAATTTCTGATGAAGTAGCATGATATTTGCAACCAGTCTGATTTGCTTCTATGTATTTTATTGAAGAAGAAAAACTACACCAACACCAACCAGAACGTGGAAACGAAAAAGAAAACGCAAAACTGTGTTGGTCATTGCCATAGCTGCAAGTCAATGAATTCTAAGATATTCTCCAACTCAAGAGGTACACCACCGTACATGCAATGCAAGCTACAATCATTATCATCTCTGAATGATCTTAATTCACGAAAGGAGTCTATTCACCATTAGTCAGTAGAAAGGAGATACAAGTCTTATGCATAAGTAACATGATGGAAAATTAGATGCCAACCATTTATGTGATATTCAAACTTACTATATATTCCAAATTGCAAAAAAAAAACTTTAGACAAAAGCCTGCACAATTACCGTCTAGATCTCACATAAAAATTTATTCAGAAGCCTAGAGCGGTGATTACTGAATAGTACTAATGCTAGTGTAGAGAGTATTAACTTGTTGTGAAAACGGAAGACCATATGGCCAAGAGTTTGTTGCGCCCAAAGGGTATGGCATCCTCCCGTGGCCGACAGCGACGTGCAGCGCCCTGGATCAACCGTCCATAGCGACCTCCTTGACGCGACAGTTCCCGCCATCCAGCGCGCGCTCAATACCTGGGAAAAAAATCCAGCCCAAATCAGGATCCAGCGCAAAAAAAAAAACAGACTCCCAAATCAGAGGCGATGCAGGGCAAAATCCATGATGCGGCCGTGGCGGCACCAATCTCTGCCGGGGAAGAAAAGAACGGCGCAATCGCGTAAGAAGGGCCAGCCGCTTGACCCGATGCCTGCGAGGTCGTCGCTTTCCTCGACACGACCCTCCATGCGATTAACGCGACCATGCCCTGCCGCGGCGTCCGTGGGAATCCGCCATGGAGGAGATCGGGAGCCAACGGCAGCGCCGCTTACTCGAGGGGATCGAGAGGACGGGGGCGGCGACGGGAGGGGATCGAGAGGAACGGCGTTCCTCCTGCGGGGTGGTTTTCTTAAGGGTGCGTGTGTGGGGTGGGGTGAGGTGGGGTAGGAGGTGGGCGAAGGTTAACCGACGAAAAAAAAACCGAAAAAAAGTGATGGGATGAAAATTAACCGGCGGAGACTACCAATTGCTTCATTAGGAGTAGAGATACTCCTCCTTTAGGAATAGATAAAGTAGCACCCTCATGTTGCGTCATTTGTTCATCGTCTCGGATTGCTTGCCGGTTATTAAAGATGGTCAAGACAGATCGGCAGGTAGCTACAGTGCCATCATTCATGGGATTAACCTCAGGGCGAAAGAGTTTAAAGAATGTCGTTTCATTCATGGGGTTAGGAGTGGTAAACTTTGAAGCAGGTTTATTAGTTAATTTTCCACTGTCTTTAGAGTTTTTTTTTAACACTCTGTCTTTAGAGTTTGGTTGCCATGTTTTGCTTCATACGCCACATGATCAATTAACAATTTCTATGAACATTTTCTAATAAAGTCGCATGATCCCTAAAATGAAGCACCCCCATTTTTTTGCAAGGATAACTTTCTGTCTATTCACCAACTGTCAAGATAGTATAAAGAACATCAAAAGTAACCCCCCCCCCCCCCTCAGTTGAAGCAGTTAGAAGAATTAGATCACCAAAAAAAGCATGTACCATTGAAGAGCGCAGGTTTTTGTTCTTTCACTTTGTTTTTTCTTCCCTTTTCCTTTTTTATTTTTATTTAATGTTTTTCCTTTTTATTTATATTTTATCCTTATTTTTCATTTTGCAAATATCTTCAAAATGCATGAATATATGCTGAAATCATGGTCATTTTCAGAAGTTGCGAACATTCTTAAAATTTGAGAATATTTTTTCAATCATGATTTTTTTAATTTGCAAACATTTTAATACATTCGTGGACATTTTTGGAAATTGTGAATATTTGTTTCAAAACTGTGAACTTTTTTGAATTCAAAAACATTTTTAAACAATGGTGAATGTTTTTTGAATTGGCAAAAAAGTTCATAATTTGGGAACAACATTTTAAAATTCCGGAAAAAATGTGTTCGTGAACTTTCTTTTAAGAGCATAACTGTTCTTGAATCAGTGAACATTTATTGAACCGATGAACTTTTTCTGAAATTTGGGAAGAATATTTAAAATTCATGGAAATTTATGAATTGTGTGAACATATTCTAAAGATGCAACAACATCATTTGAATTCACAAACATTTTGTTCAAATTTATGAACTGTTTTAGTGTACCTTTTTTCAAAATTATAAAAAGTTTATTATTTCCCAAACATTTTTCCACAATCATGAAAAAAATTGAATATGCAAAACATTTTTTAAAAATAAAAAAAATTGAATCCGTCAACCAAGTTATGGTTTTCCAGCCACAAAAGGGTGTGCGGGGTGAGCGTGGGTTACGCGTTCCGCGTCTTTGCGGCCGCAAAGGCTATATCTCACTTTTAGCGAGCCCGACGAATGACTTGCCAGAAGCGCCTACAGTAACGGGCCGGACCATTAGCGCATGCCTAAAACAAATAATAAGTGGAGAAAAAAGGGGGCACGCATGAATCTAACCCAGGATCGTTCACTTGCAGCGCAGCGCCGGTTTTCTTCAGTTCTTTTTCTGTTTGTACTAGTTTTTCTTTTCTTTCTTTTTTAAGGTTTTCTTTGTTTTCGTTTCATTTTTCACTAGCATTTTTCTTTTCTTTCCTTTTCTTTTTCTTCCTTTTCTTCAGTTTTGTTTGTTTCTTTTCTTTTTTTCATTCGTTTCCTTTTGTTTCCTCTCTGGGTTTCAATGTTTTTCTATACACATTTTTATATATCTATTATATTTTTATAATACATGTTTAATCATTTCCAATAGAAGATTAACATTTACTGAATACATGGTCAAAAAAAATTCTATACAAATTTAATAGAATACCTTATTAACATTTTTAATATAGGGTCAATATTTTCATACACATTTTACATTTTTGATTAAAATACTTGATTAACATTTTCGAAATACAAATTTAGCATTTTTAGTACATTATCAACATTTTTCTATACATTTTACACATTTTTCAAATGTTTGATTAACAGTTTTTTAATACATTGTCAATATTTTTTAATATGTGATCAGCATTTTTTTTCTATAGACATGTAAAAAAATTCAATTGCTTGATTAACATTTTTAATACACAATTTTTATTTCAAATGCTTGGATTAGCAAATTCATGATCAACTTCTTTCATACAAATTGCTTTTGTAATATATTTATTTTGAATATTTGGAATTATAAACAAAGGTGAAAAAGGGAAAGAAAAAACTTAAAATTGAAAAAAAAAACAAGGTTGTGGTCCCCTGCGTGCCTGGGCCAGCCCATCTGGCACCTTCGTTCAGACGAGTCTTCCATCGAACTTGCTTGAAGCAAGGTACAGTCGCGACCCATTGCAGCACATATTATGAGGAATATGATGTCCCCGATGTTGGAATATAAGGAAAATTCATGATTAATTTTAGTAAATAATTCATGACTAAAATAAAAAAATATCATGCAAGAGTCTAGCATACTAAATGAACAAGAAAACATGCACAGTAGCATCACACAAGAAATAGCAACTATAGATAGAGACATTAACGAATCATGATGGATGGATGCATTGTTCGTTAGCTGCTGGGGGAGTGGCGTTGTTGATGACAATGTTGGTGACGGTGATGAGTAACATCGCCCAACTTGGACGAAAAATGGCCCATGATGACGAAACTGAGCAGTCACGCGGATCGCTTCGCAAAAACCTAATTTGTCGTCTTTGGGTGCAGGATCACGAGGATGAAAGGTTTTGGAGACCTGCTCTCCCGCGCGCCGGTGTTCGGGATGGAATAGACTGTGGCAGCTCAAGTTGCTAGATGAGGCAAAACCCTAAGTGTTTACGATGTGTCTTTAACTATGGCCGGTAGCAGTATATATAATAGAACAAGAGGTGATATCATGTCGCGATCATGATTTCGAACCGACTTGGATTCAAAGCCGTATACTTACCGGATAAAAAATAATTAACTTTTCTGTCAAGACATCAAAAATAAAACAACAAAAGGAAGTTGCATCACTATAAGGCAACTGACTGGATTTCGTCGGACCATTCACGCGCATGTGGCATACGCGCCCCAACCCTAACCCGAGCCCGACTCGGCCAGGCAAGGCGAGCGAGCGCGTGTGATCTCCTATTTCTCTCCTCAGCATACCACTTAGAGTGGTGGAGAGAACCCACTATATGAAGAGGTTTCACACCTCCTCAACTTCTTTGGTGGGACTAAACTTTAGAGCTATCACTGTTGGGTTTCGTAGTAATTTCAAAAAAAATCCTACGCTCACGCAAGATCATAGTGATGCATAGCAATGAGAGGGGGAGAGTGTGATCTACGTACCCTTGTAGATCGACAACGGAAGCGTTTGGTTGATGTAGTCGTACGTCTCCACGGCCCGACCGATCAAGCACCGAAACTACAGCACCTCCGAGTTCTACCACACGTTCAGCTCGATGACGATCCCCGGACTCCGATCCAGAAAAGTGTCGGGGAAGAGTTCCGTCAGCACGACGGCGTGGTGACGGTCTTAATGTACTACTGTCGCAGGGCTTCGCCTAAGCACCACTACAATATTATCGAGGACTATGGTGGAAGGGGGCACCGCACACGGCTAAGAGTATGATCACGTGGATCAACTTGTGTCTCTAGGGGTGCCCCTGCCTCCGTATATAAAGGTTCAAGGGAGGGGGGCCGGCCGGCCAAGGTGTGGCGCGCCAGGAGGAGTCCTACTCCTTCTGGGAGTAGGACTCCCCCCTTTCCTAGTTGGAATAGGATTCGTGGAGTGGGAAAAGAGAGAGAGAGGAGGGGGCGCCGGCCCCCTCTCTCCTTGTCCTATTCGGACTAGGGGTGAGGGGCGCGCGGCCCAGCCCTGGCTGCCTCTTCTCTTCTTCCACTAAGGCCCACTAAGGCCCATATACTTCCCGGGGCGTTCCGGTAACCTCCCGGTACTCCGGTAAAATCCCGATTTCACCCGGAACACTTCCGATATCCAAACATAGGCTTCCAATATATCAATCTTTATGTCTCGACCATTTCGAGACTCCTCGTCATGTCCGTGATCACATCCGGGACTCCGAACAACCTTCGGTACATCAAAATGCATAAACTCATAATATAACTCTCATCGTAACCTTAAGCGTGCGGACCCTACGGGTTCGAGAACAATGTAGACATGACCGAGACACGTCTCCGGTCAATAACCAATAGCGGAACCTGGATGCTCATATTGGCTCCTACATATTCTACGAAGATCTTTATCGGTCAGACCGCATAACAACATACGTTGTTCCCTTTGTCATCGGTATGTTGCTTGCCCGAGATTCGATCGTCGGTATCCCATACCTAGTTCAATCTCGTTACCGGCAAGTCTCTTTACTCATTCTGTAATACATCATCCCGCAACTAACTCATTAGTTGCAATGCTTGCAAGGCTTAAGTGATGTGCATTACCGAGAGGGCCCAGAGATACCTCTCCGACAATCGGAGTGACAAATCCTAATCTCGAAATACGCCAACCCAACATGTACCTTTGGAGACACCTGTAGAGATCCTTTATAATCACCCAGTTACGTTGTGACGTTTGGTAGCACACAAAGTGTTCCTCTGGCAAACGGGAGTTGCATAATCTCATAGTCATAGGAACATGTATAAGTCATGAAGAAAGCAATAGCAACATACTAAACGATCGGGTGCTAAGCTAATGGAATGGGTTATGTCAATCAGATCATTCAACTAATGATGTGATCCTGTTAATCAAATGACAACTCTTTGTCCATGGTTAGGAAACATAACCATCTTTGATTAACAAGCTAGTCTAGTAGAGGCATACTAGTGACACTCTGTTTGTCTATGTATTCACACATGTATTATGTTTCCGGTTAATACAATTCTAGCATGAATAATAAACTTTTATCATGATATAAGGAAATAAATAATAACTTTATTATTGCCTCTAGGGCATATTTCCTTCAATCACTTTCTATTTTACACATGGTTCACTTTGAGATTTCAAAAATTATTAATGGGCCAAGCCCGTTTAATTCTAACACCCAAACCGAAAGAATCCGGGGAGCAACTAGTTAACGAGCGCTCCTTCGGGAGCCTCGCAACGATCAGCGCCACTTGGCGCGCTCTCAGCCATTCGCCACGTGTCGCGCTCTGGATGCTCCTTTCGGATTTTGCTTTTTTATTTTTCCACACGCGTTTTCGGCTTTTTAAACGGTTTTTTCCCGGGTTTTTTCGACGTTTTCGTTTCCCCCCGGTCTTTCTTAGCTTCTCAATCAAAAAAAATTCAAAAAAAAAATTCGTGAAAAAACGCGTTTTCTTTTTTTCCTTTCGCAAAAGTCACGGTTGTGTTTTATCGAGAGTCATGGCCGTGCCTTTCGGAAACGAAAAAAAACGCGTTTTCTGTTTTTTTTTCTTTTGCGAGAGTCACGTTTTTTCTTCCGCGAGAGGCACGGTTGTACTTTTGCGAGAGTCACAGCTGTGCCTCTCGGAAAGGGAAAAAAACACGTTTTCTGTTTTTTTCTTTCGTGAGAGTCACGGTTTTGTTTCCGCGAGAGGCATGGTTGTGCTTACGCGAAAGTCACGGCCGTGCCTCTCGGAAAGGGAAAAAATACGTGTTTTCTATTTTTTTTCTTTCACGAGAGTCATGGTTTTGCTTCCGTGAGAGGCACGGTTGTGCTTTTGCGATAGTCACGGTCGTGCCTCTTGAAAACGAAAAAAAAACGTGTTTTCTATTTTTTTCCTTTCACGAGAGTCACGGTTTTGCTTCCACGAGAAGCACGGTTGTGATTTCATGAGAGGCACGGGCGCCCGTGCCTCTTTCGGAAAGAGAAAAAACCGTGCTTCCGGTTCGGTTTTTTTCGTGAAAAAAAAGTTCGTCAAAACCTATCAACATGGGATCTAATTTTGAAGATCTCGACGCGAGGAATCCAATGGTGAAAACGGTTCGATATTTGGACGCACGGTTTAAGAGATAAAACGTTTTGAATAAACGGATCTACGAAAAAAGGGAAAACACCCAGGTTGCGACAAGTGGCGCGCTGCATGTGCGTCACTTGTCGCGACCTAGGAAAGTGAAGTGTTCTTTGCAACGAGTACTCCTTAATTAGTGATTTCGAAGAATCCGTTCGCCTCTCGCGTTTCCTAAATGGGTCGGGCCAGTGCAAAGGAGTGTTGGCTTGCGAGCCCACGTCCTGTTGGTTTTTCTTATCTTTTGTCATATGAAACATCCATTGCAATTTCACAAAAATACTGATAGCATTCACAAAAATATTTGTGACACTTCAAAATGTTCACAGGTCTCAAAAATATGTTTGTGGCATTTAAAAAAATGGTCATCCAATGTAAAAAATGGTGGCATAACTTAAAAAAATTGTTTGTGAGATTTACAAAAACAATCATGCATTTGAAAAATATGTTCATGACATTTGTCAAAACAATTATACAATGTAAAAACATGTCCAAATATATATTTTAAATTTCAAACTATAAAAAAAATTGACATTTTTAAAAACTATTACCCACTCTACCATATTAATTATTGCCGATTTAGTAGAAAGTTGCACAAAATCAATGATAATTAATATAGATCGAAGGTGCCAGTACAATCTAAATGTTCATGTAATTTTTAGAAAATGTTTTGTACCACTACCAAAATGTTCAATGTGTATTCAAAAATATCTAAATATTAGTTAAATGATTTGTTATAACCTGAGTTTTAAAAAACTATGCATCATGTATATAACTTTTTTATTATTTATTAAAATATTACACATGTATACAAAAAATGTACAATTGTTTCGACATGTATTCAAGGAAAAAAGGAGACAAAACAACAAAAAACATATTCCCAAAACTGGTCCGCGGAACCTTCCCAAAACTGATCTAGTGAGTTACTGTGTTCGATTAGGTACACTAGAGTAGTTGGAGTTCGCGGGAACCACCGGTGATGGATGTTGGCATTTTCTATTACATGCTCCGTGCGACTAAAATCACACACGGGAAGCCAGCCACGCAGCCCTGTACCTTACTGGTCGGTTTTTAACGGGTTATAGAAACATTCTAGAAGGTTCTGGTCCGTTTTCTTTTTTGATTTTTTGTCTTTTTTAAATCATTTTCTTGTATTTTAAAATATTAAAAAATGTTTATGAAAAATTCAAAATTAAAAATCCTTTAATTTTTAAGATGTTTGCAAATTCAAGAAATTTTTCATGTTTTTACATAATGTTTAAAAAATAAAAAATCTTCACGTTCAAAATGTTTTTGTAATTAAAAAATTTCCCCAAAAATGTTCATATGGTTTCGAAAATCATTCACATACATCTTCAAAAATGTTTTAAAATTTAAGAAAAGAATGTTTTTAAATCGAAGGAAAAATGACGGAAGATTAGTAAAAGCGATAGAAACTATAAAAAAAACATAGGCTCGCTCGCTACATTGCGCTTGCATGGGCCTGCCCACCAGGACGCTACTTGTGCAGCACCCCTCCCATATCATGCAACGACCATCAAATAGGAGGTTCCATGTATGTTGTCACGTGGAAATATGGGGAACAGAGAGATCCTTTCGTTATATTAAAAGAAAAGAAAACCAGGGATCCGGGGGTATCTACCGCGGCTGGACGGCATCACCAACATGCTCAACTGTTCAGGCGCCATCGATCAGCCTCCACAATTCCAAACTATTGGCGATTTGATCGAAGGATCTTCACATGGTGATCGATGAGTAAGGTTTGTCGAGGGTGATGTTGCCAATGAGGAGTGGTTAGATGTCGAGGTTTAAACTAGGGTTGGTTTGTGTTAGGGATGGGTATTTGTTGCACAACCCGCCAAATGTTGTTGGTGTCATGTATCGATGGATGACTTTAGTTCCGTATATTTTCTGTAATAGAAAGGTAGACGACTCGCTTCGGCATTTGCATGATAATATACATGAAAAGGGCATTTGCAGCTAAGTTATCTTTCGATGAAATTATGAAATATTTTCGACCTCTCAGCAATCGTAGAAAAATTTAGACTAATACACCCCCACCCCCACCCCGAGCTTTGCCATTTGGACAAAATCAGGTTGTTATACCATAGCAACATGTGCAATTTCCCGTTTAAGAGAACAGAGGAGGCGATGTTTTGAAAGAAGAAAAAGAAGAAGAAGAAAACGACCGATAGAAGCGGGTGACAACACGTGGTAAATGAATCGACACGGACAAAACTGCAAGCGTCTGTTGCAGTTAGGTCGCCCCCTTTTGGAACGCACCGATTACTAGCTTGGATTTATGTCGAACAAAACAGGGGGAGTGCTTCGTGGCCAAGGAAGAAAAAGTTGCAAGAAAGAGTACAAACTTTCAAGGAGTAGGAGTAATAGTAGTAGTATTTGCATGGACGGATGGCGCGTCAACACACGGGACTCCTTCCCCAGCTGGCTTTGGGAACGTCCAAAGTCGCCCCCTCCCCTTCTCCGTTCAAAGCAAACCTCCTTCTTCTTCTTCTTCCGTCCGTCCCCTTTCCACTGGTTTCACGCGTCCAGACCCGATCGAGCATCCAAATTTCTCCAGGGAGCATCCAACTCGGAGCAGAAGAGATCGCATCGCCCGACTAGCTAGCTCCGGGCCGAGCAAGCAAGCAAGCAAGCGATGGCGCCGGTGGTGTCGGCGCTGGCCAAGTACAAGCTGGTGTTCCTCGGCGACCAGGCGGTGGGCAAGACCGCCATCATCACCCGCTTCATGTACGACAAGTTCGACGCCACCTACCAGGTCTCCTCCTCTTTCTCTTCGATTTGCAAAGCTCCCCATCGATCGATCGATCGCCCCAACCTCGTACGATTGGCAAATTCTGACCGCCTGCTGTGGCTCTGTGTGCAGGCCACCATCGGGATCGATTTCCTCTCCAAGACCATGTACCTCGAGGACCGCACGGTTCGCCTACAGCTATGGTATGCGATGGTTCCTCGTTGAGCTGGCTTGTTTTGGTTGTAGTAATAATAAAATTCAGTTGTGCTGCATATGTCCAGCTGGTTATTTGTAAACTCTGACACATCGATGCTTGCTTAATTGCCATATTCGAGATTGGGAAACTTTTTTTCATCACCGTTTCCATGAGAAAAAGAAAAAAGAACATGGATGTATTATTTTTGCAAGAAGAATATCTTTGCATTTCCGAAATCCAGATAATTTTGCCATATCTTTAGAGAAACCTGAAGTTTAGGTCCTGAAATTATGCTTGGCACATTGCGAAACAACACGCAGATACCAGTG